>NW_026869065.1:0-196130 GCF_020745735.1 Hemiscyllium ocellatum | reverse complement strand
CATTTGGTGAAGGGGAACGAGTAGACCCGAGCTTTCCAAGATTTTTCCACAAGGCATAACAAAATACAGGATCTTACACAAGACAAAAGCTCATAATTGACGGATAATAATATTTGCATGGTAAGACGATTGCTTAACACGTAGAAAGTGAAGAAACGTATCTCCTGGATTACCACAAATATCAGTCCGATGGCATCAGCTATTTAGAATCTATACTGATAGCCTGAAGAAGGGAACTGAGTTGAATACGTGTCCAAGTTTGTGGATGACACTAAGAACAAAAAGTCAAACTGTTATTTAAAGGAAAGAGCTTTCATAAAATGTGCAGAACAAAGGGATTGGCGTTTTTCTGTGTATGCAACATAATGTTTGCATGCTGATGCAGCAAGTACCACGGTTGTTTCATTAGACTGGAATGAAAGCGGTGAATCGTCGCGAAACCCGAAAATGGTGAGGCGTATATCCATTGTGTTTTAAATGAATGAGTCAAGATTTTGCTAAAAATACAAGAAGTAAGGGGGGCTGTATAAAGTACATTTTGAGAAGGTGTTTCCACTCCTAGGCAGAACATCGAACCCAGGGACATAGATACAGAATAAGGGCATCGATTTTGAACCGAGATGCAAAGTAAAGTCTTCTCTCAGAAGGTGGTGAATGCATAGAATTCCCGAACTCTGAGACTTGTGGAGGATATGACGATTGGACAAGAAAGTGGAGTTGAGACAGGGCGCCAATCAGTGATAGTCTTATTAAATGACAGGGCAAAGTTTGAGGGACCGAATAGCCTTCTCAGTTCCTATTTATCATGGTCCTATCTTCTGTTTTTCGAAAGTTACTGGTTATTTTCCTCTAACATTGTGTAATGTTACATTCCGGCACAGCAAAGGGTTTGGTTGAATTCACACTTGTTGGGCATGGTGGCTGTATTCACAGCGAATATAGTTTTGCAGCATGGCTCAAATCTGGAACAGAGTTTTGAGAGAGGGTTGGCCTGGAAGAGGCATTGCCGGTGGTGGGGAGTAACATCCTGAATCAGCCTGGATTTTCTAAGTGCATTTTCCAAGCAATATCTAATCGGTGACGTCTCGTCGACCTAAATCCTGTGTAGCAGGTTTTTAAGGCTAAATGGAACCTGACAACATAGGATTGAGGGGCACCAAACTCTATCCTTTGGTAAGAATCCACCAGTAAATACCGTCATGGCTAATCTCTTTGTGCACCCAGATGCACTATTCCGTCAATAGTACATTGCCCATCAATCACCTGTCTATCAAAAAACAAATGAACTCAGCTTCGATAGAATTTAAAGACCCAACCAACACAATTCTCTGGGAAGGAGAATGACCAACTGACTAAATTCCCAATTTGTGAATTTCTTCTCTGTTCTGTTCTGACTGAGAGTGTCACTGTTTCATTTTCAAATTCAACTCCTCCACTGATCACAAAAGACTTTAAATGTAACCAGTTTGATGACATGGTCAATGAAAAAGGACTCAGACTGGGTCAGGTTCACTGAAAGGAACAATCAGGCAGGTTTTTATAGTCAACTACAAATATATGTTAGGACCTAACGGAGGAGCATTGTGGATCTGTGGTCAGCATTGCTGCCTCAAACCACAAAGGAGTTGGGTTCATTTCTAACATCGGGCAACCCGCTGTGTGAAGTTTGCAAATTCTACCAATGTCTGTGGAGTTTTTGTTCAAATGGTCCAGTTTCCTTCTGCAGTCAAAAGACATGCATATTAGAGTGAATTGGCCATGAAAAATTACCCATAGTTCCCAGGGATGTGTATTTAAGGTGGGTTACTCAAGGAAAATGTAGGGTTACAAGTACAGGTTCGAGGAGCAGCTCTGGGTGAGATGCTGTTTGTTGGGTCCGTGTGAACTCAATCGGGCGGACTGTCCCTTCCGAACTTCCGTGGTTCTGTAAGAAGGACAATAGATTTTGATTAAACAAACACCCCGTGGATATCTACCTGATCCACTCTCCTCAAGGTCTTGTATGTTTGAATAAGATTACCTCTCATGACAGAATAACCTTTTAAAGCCTCCATAATATAAACAATTCTTCGCATGAATACGTGAATTTAAATATCTCTGAACTGCTTTCAATGTAACTATATACTTTCTCAGGCCAGGACACACAATAAAGAATAACTTCACACACCAAAGTGTAGGTTTACTTTAGTTTTCTCAGAGTGTTGCGGTCCTTTCGAACAGTCTTCCCCCAGAGTCTTGGATCAGAGGGATTGAATATTTTTGAGTCAAGATTCATTAATCACAAAGAAATCAAGAATTATTGGAGAGTAGACATAAATGTGCAGTGTGGGAGAATATGCTGACATTGGCACAAAATGACACGGCTGCACATCATCGGGAAATGTAGTGCAAAACGAAGTGATAATATAAATAGGTTTTTTTTGGGGTGGGGGTGTGTGTGATCCAAGGCAACCACAATCTGAAAAGCCTGCTTGACTGGACTCTGCATCAAAGCACAGGCTAAGTGGTGCTCAAACCCACTCCACCTAAGCCATTCTCTTCAAATTTTAAGACTGAAAGATCGAAATAATCTTTCCGGATTTAACCTTGTTCAGTGGAAATGGCAAAATACGGGAAAGGATGAAGGAAATCCCAACGCCCGGGACACCCGTGAAAAGCATCGGGTGTATCTGCAGCTGCAGCGGCAATCGCCTCTGCTCTTTCGATGGATCGATTCATTACCGGCCAAGATTGTGGATATCACGAAGTTGAGTGAAATGATTGAAGCCGTAAATGAAGAAATGTTCAGCAGTAGGCTAGACCCAATTCTCAGCCATGCTCCAATAACATGAGCAGCAAACTGAAAGCCTTAGAAACAGAATGGATGAAGGCAAACGAAGAATTGGATCCTCTGAGGAGTGGATCCAAAACCCTTGAAAAACAGGCCCGTTACTTCACAGAATAACTTGACCTTGGCTACAGGGGCACATGAATAATTTTCTCATCATCGGTCTGCTCGACTGAATGGAAGGCCGTCAGCCAGTGAGATTTTGTTTGCGAAATGGCTGTCACGATTCCTTTTCTGAGATGCTGAAATGGATCGGATGAAGATTGAGGCAGCTAGTCCGGCTATGGCCCGCAGGCAAGCTCAGATCAGCGCCTTCGCCTTGCCCTTATGTGATTACGTAGTTACCGAAAACAAACAGAGAGATACCGAAGCTTTCAAAATCCAGTAGAAGTTGCGAACGGGTTGACTTCACGAGAGCTTCAGGATTATGTTCTTTCAGGAATTTTCTGTGGCGGTAAATCAAAAAGGAGGTTTATCGATGTTATCAAGAGAAATAAGCGAACTTGGGATTCAGTATTCCTTCAGGTACCGAGCAGAGCTCTATATGACTTACAATAGATTCTCGAACTTACTTGACTCTCCAGTGAATTCAAACATTTGTGGACACTTTACAGTGTGCTGGATGATTTCAAAATACAGATAATCATGTTTTTCGTTCTGAAAGAATGTTTGCTGGATGTTTCTGTTATTAACCAGTGTTATATCATCGTCGGGAATGTGGACCGTGTACGTTTTTATCTTCCTCTGGCTGTGGCACAAGCTGGTGGTAATTATCAATGTGGCTATGATGACTAAATGTCCCTTATGGTCTGATTAAGCCCTTTTTGTGATTAATTGCCCTGGATGGCACATTGGTAGCCAGGTAGAAGATGAAGTTTTGGGGTATGTGAGTGCCCCCAGTGCGCAGGGGCTAGATGCATTTCATTTTGTGGATTTGTATGCAAGTAATTTTGGAAAGTTTTGAGAGCATGTTAATTGTAATAAGTTTAGTCTGTCTAGTTTTTGGCTCTATAATTTTTTTTTCATTGATGCTCGGCGGTTTGTTGTTGGAGTTCTTCCTCTCTGGATTTCAACTGTTTTTACAGTGTACTCTTGCTAATGATGTACTGAAATGGTGTACCTGGAACATTAAGGGGAGCCATTCGCCAGTGACACAATGATGTATTTTTATCAAATAACTCGCGAGTATGGACTGCGTCTTGGAGACCTCTTTCTTTTTTGCACATGTGGGATTTTCTTCAAAAAAGAACAACACCATTAATGAATCCTGATCCATGACAGAGAAGATCGTGCGTATAACTTAGATCCCACTGTCAGTCAATCCTCTTTATCATTACTTGGAGACTGGATGTCAGACGAGCCTGTGTGCATTTGTGATGTCAAAGAGAGTTGGTTTTCAGATCTCTTGGGAGACCTTGAAAGGATATTTGTGAAAATTCAAAAAGGATTTTAATTTGTAATAGAATCCATTGTCATGCAGTTGAAGATGCTTCAACGAGTCTATCTGGCCAAGGGTGTTTCTCAAACTTCAAAGTGGGGTTATATTCAACATGTTGTAAATGCAGAATGACTACAGACACGCTTCTTGATTGCCTGTAGCCTTGCCGAATTGGAGAAGGACCCGGTTTGTCTTCTCCAGTGCCAGTCCAGCGTACGTTCTGCAGATGTGCACGTGGAGAACAAAATATAGCATCATTACTTTCTGTGGTAGAGAAAAAAAAATTATGTTGAGTTGGGTGTCTGAAAACGCCTCTGATCTGTAAGGTTGGCGTAAGCTGGTCATGGAGCATATCACTTTGGACTTTCTTACAAGTAGATACAGGCTTATCTTCCACTCTAATAAGGGTTTTTGTATGGCCATGACGGTCTTGTCTAACGAATCTAATATATAGATAGGAAGAATTACGAATGTATGAATGTACACTATGTAAAGCCCTCGAAGAATGAGAGCTGTCATGTCGTTATGCTGAGATCCATTATTTATTTTTTTTACTTTTATTTACTTTTGTTTTTCTTCTATTCAATTACTATATTTACCTCGCTGATTTGTATGTACATGCCCATTGGTGTAATGCTGCTCAATTTGTACAGTTTTAGAGTTGTATTGTTATTGGTTTATTATAACATTAATAAATCTCTTTCTCAATAAAAACATTTTAAAAATTAAAATGTTAACATTGATAGAGTTTCCCAAAGGACTGTAATTAGAGAAACCACAAATGGTCGTTTAAATTAACGATCAGCACATTTCGGGGAAGGGATGAGTTTGAGAAAGCGCCCTCTTAATGATAACCTCAGTCAGTGTGGGGAATTAAATCTGTGAAGTTGACCTGTCTCTACTGCACAAACCAGCCGTCAAGCCAACTGAGTGGGAGACTATTACTAACTGTGATTGGATATCGAAAATCTTAAAATACGTTTAGATTTTTGATTGATCTGTGTAAAGCATGTTCACTATTACATGAAAGCATAAACCTGATCGACTACATTGGAGAGTCATTCCTCTTGGGAAATGCCTCCCGAACACACCGTCGATGAAAACCTGGGTAAAAGTGCCTGAGTGTCGTCTCGTCAGTGACAGGAGCATAGGGGGTTGAACGAATGAAAGTTCCCGTAACATGGAGCTGAGAAAACATACAGATCAGCCGTTGTCGAATTAAATGGAAAACCACGGTTGAATGGCTGTATGGACTCACGATGGATTTGAATTGCAAATGATGTTAAAAACATACAAATCTACTCCTCCCTCTTATGTTTAAACACTGGGGCACTGCCGCTTTCCTAAAACTGGGAATTATTTGCAATATTATTTGGGGCATTCCTTCATCAGCTCTCTTCACAACATTCTCTAACAGAGAGAGGGAACGACCTGCCTGCAGCAGTGAGAGTGGTTCTGCCTGAAACAGTGAGCATGAGTCTTGTTAGGGGTCAAGCGCGATGACAGATATGCTGTGAGTTTGAGAGAGCAGAGCGAATATAATGGCAATTATCCTGACAGAGTGGAGAAATTTATTGACACTTGTCGTGTATTGCTGGACATATATTCAAAGCGCAGATACTGTACTGAGCTGCGTTGTGAGCTCAGACCATGGATCTGGTAGGTCAGGTAGTTTTCCCCGACTCCCCCCACCCCCGTAAGCGAATTGTTCCCTCTGTAGTAGTTCATCCACAAGCCCTCCACACCCCTGTCGACAAACTGTGGCGTAATTGCTCCTTATCTACCATTCTCGTGGTAAACTATGCAGTGCAGCTCTGAATTGAGAAAGCTCAACCGTGTGCTCATTGGTCTTCTCAAGATGAAACCGGTGCCTGGAACCACGGAAAGTCCATGGCCATCTGGGTAATGGTGACTACCTCCAGCATGAATGGTGGAGATGCAGCTGGCATTGAATTTTAGAACACCGTTGGTTGGGGTAGACAGTTAATGAGGTGAGTTCAAAATGGTAGCAGCAGGAAACTAGCTCAGCTTCATGCAGTCAATTCCTCTGTCAAACTGAGTGAAAATGTTACTGAGATAAATTATTATTAGATTTGGCTCAATAAGTCGAAGATTCTCCTGACCAACTGAGGCCTTACCAACGTCCTGTGCATCAGTAACACAACGTCCCAACTTCTATACTAAATGCCCTGATGTTGGCCAGTGTGCCAAAAGCCTTATTCAGTGCCCTGTGTATCGGCGACTCCACTTTCAGAGAACCATGCACCTGATATGCAAGGTCTGTCTGTTCCACTATACTCTTGTAGGGCCAATCATTCATCATTAAACTACTGCCTGGATTTCACTTCCTGTGTGACCGTATCCTGGGGCCTCACTGACTTCGAGATTTCCGGGTGTCCCACGCTCAAACATTTGAATGACTGCATCCTGTCCTTGTAACCTAGTCTGGTGCAACTCAATGACTGATTTCCGTTCCCGTGTACCAGTCTCATTTAGATGAATGTCAGCCTCCTGCCCGGTGTCCCAGTATCGAGCAGTTGAATGACTGTCTCTTGTTCATTTGTACTAGTCTCGAGCAGGTGAATGATTGCCTGCTCTCCTTTGTCTCCGTGTCGAGAAGTTGAATGACTCTCTTCTGTTCCATTGCCCCAGTCTCGAGCCGTTGAATGACTGCCTCCTGCTCCTGTCTCCTAGACTTGGGCTGGTGAATGACTGCCTCCTGTTCCTCTGCCCCAGGTTTGTGAAAATAGATGTCCTCCTGTTCTTGAGTAAAATGCTCCAATAGCTGTTTGCTCTCCTGTTTCTCCTAGTAACGGGCTCCAGCAGCTTTGTGCTATCCCGCTGCTCCTTTCGAGTGGAATTCATGAACTAATTGTTCTCTTCACATTCCTCACAGCTTCCGTTGACTGAAAACCTTTCTGCTGCTTCTGTAACACATCCTCAAAATCTAAATGTTGTGCTTTTGTATTTTAGATTTTGTACTATTTACTCTTAGTAATTCAGCAAGCAAGCTGATTGACAAATTTCTGAAGCTGAATGATCTCTTCCTGTTCATTTGTTACAGACTCAGGAGAGAACAGTGTCTCAGAGATGTACAACACAGAAAATAAAAACTCTTCGGTCCAGGTTTTCATGCCGACTAGATATCAGAAATTAATCTCGTCCCATTTGTCAGCACTTTGCCCATATATGTCTGAAAGCTTTCTATGCATGGACACATCGAAATGCCTTATAAAATTGTGTAATTTTACGTGCTTCCACACCCTCTTATGGTTGCTCATTCTACGCGTACAGCGCTCTATGTGTAAACAAGTTGTACCTCATTTCCCACTTTTAAATCATCCCCCCACCCCCTCTCCTCAAACCTTTGTTGTCTAATTTTTTTACCTCCCCATACTGGGAAAGAAATGTTGACAACTTTCCTTATCCATGCCGCTTATGATGTCATAAAACTCGAAGAGGTAACCCCAAGGACTCGACACTTTAAAATAGTCCCAGTCGATTAATAAATGGCAATGTATGAACTATTGATCCTTGTGGCACGCCATTGGACACTGGTCTCCAATTTCAATGAACAAACCTGCACGTGCTGTCTCCTACCTTCATGAAATTTTGTATCTAAATATCTCGCTCATCCTGGATTTCAAGCAGTCTAAACTTGCTAACCAGTCTAGCATGCAGAACCATTCGATGTCTTACTGATATCCATGAAGACAATATCGACTGCCCTGCCATCAAAATTCACCTTAATCACTTCTTCAAAAAAAAATCAACAATCAGTGAAACGCGATTTCCCATGGACAAACCGTCTTCATTGCTGGCTCTTCCAGATACATATATAGCCTTTCCCTCATAGTCCTCTCCTACAATTTTGTCATCATTGATTTCAGGCTCACCAGTCTATAATTCCATGTTTTTTCTTACTTTCTTAAATAATGACACTATGTTAGCAGCCAGGTTAACGTGAGGACTGCAGATGCTGGAGATCAGAGTCGAGATTAGAGTGGTGCTAGAAAAGTACAGCAGGTCAGGCAGCATCCGAGAAGCAGGAAAATCGATGTTTCGGGCAAAAGACCTTCATCAGCACCACTCTAATCTAGACTATGACAGCAGCCATTCAGTCTTTTGGCACCATGCCTCTGGCAATCGACGTGACATATATATCAGCAAAAGACTTAAAGATCAATTCCCAAGCTTCCCACGAAATTCTGGGAGTCAACCGATCAGGTCCGAGTATTTTGTTCATCTTTATGTGCTTTAAAACGTCCAACACTTCTTGAAAGAGAACCACTTTTTAAGATGTCACGAAGTATTTCTCCAAGTTCTCTCGCTCTTGTCGTCTACTACACAGTAAAATTTGAGGGGAATACTCATTTAGTATCTCACCCATCTCCTGTGGTTCCACCTATAGACAGTCTGACTGATCCTTAATGGACCCTATTCTCTCTCCAGTTAATCTTTTTTACGTGTTTGCCGAATTTCTTCAATATCTTGTTAACCCTACTTACAAAGCCATCTCATGTCCAACATTTTCTGCCCCGAAAGCCCTGTTGACTTTCCACGTACTGCCCTTGTACTCCACTGGGGATTCACTCGGTCCCAACTCTGTTTACCTGACGCATTCTTCTTTCCTTTCCTTGAACAGACCATCAACATCACTGGCCATCCAGCACTCTCTGCAGTTGCCAGCCTTGTCCATCTCTGATAGGAGCACCTTGCCGATGGAAACGCAAAATACAATTTTTGAATGCCTTCCATTTTCCAACCATCCCTTTACCAGTCAATACGGTCTCCCAATTAGCCTTTTAAAGGGCTTGACTGACACTTTCAAAATTGGCCTTACTCCAAGCTACCAGACTAGGTGGGATTGAGGTTCATAAGGAAGATTTATCAGAAATCCTATAGAGTGTGAAAATAGGTAAGTCCCCTGCGCTGGATAGGATTTATTCTAGGATCCTCGGGGAAGCCCGGGAGGAGATTCTCGAATCTTTGACATTGATGCGTAAATCGTCATTTTCGAGAGGAATAGTGACAGAAGACTGGAGGAGAGCAAACGTGCCCCCCCCCCCACTATTCAAGAAGAGGAGGAGAGACAACCCTGGTAATTATAGACCAGTGAGCCTTACTTCAGTTGTTGGTAAAGTGTTGGAAATCTAAGAACAGATAGGATATATAATCGTCTGGAAAAGAATAATTTGATTAGGGATAGTCAGCACTGTTTTGTGAAGGGTAGGTCATGTCTCACAAAACTTATTGAGTTCTTTGAGAAGGTTACCAAACAGGTAGATGAGAGTAAACCGGTTGATGTGGTGTATATGGATTTCATCAAGGTGTCCGATAAGTTTCCCCACGGTAGGCTGTTGTATAAAATGCGGATCAATGGGACTGTGGGAGATATAGCAGTTTGGATCAGTAAATGGCTTGCTGAAAGAAGACAGAGGGTCATGGTTGGTGGGCATGTTCATCCTGGAGTCCAGTTCTTAGTGATGGACCGCTAGAGTCGATGTTGGATCCACTACTGTTCATCATTTTAATAAATAGGACGTAGAAGTGTGGGTTAATAAATTTGCAGAGGCCACTAAGGTCGGTGGAGTTGTGGATAGTGGCGCAGAATGTTGTAGGTTACAGAGAGACATAGACAAAATGTAATTATTGTTTCTGATCAAACAGAAAGACTCGATAAGAAGATGATGCATCATGGTTGGCAAAGTCTTTCATGGAGAGTATTCAATCACAAACTGGCGAGTATTACTGTCAGGACAGATTTAGGAGGTTTAGTTCTGGGACCAGAAGCACGTGATAGGCATGAATTTCAGCTGTGCTTCCCGAATTATCCCCAGAAAGCCCTGTTATTGCTGCTCGACGTTGTTTCCTTCTGACTTCCAACCGACTCTGGCTCGCTCTCCCTCTTGTCTTTGCAGTAACCTTTACTCAATGTTAATAACAATACCTCTGATTCCTTATTCTCCTTCTCAAATTACAGAGCATTCCATGGCCTGATTGTCACGCAGTTCACCTTGAGCTGCTTGATTAAGTCTATCTTCCATGCACTTACATTAATCTGATTTTGTGCTGCCATTTTGCCTCTGGTCTCAGTGTGGTTCAGCCTCTCCATTCGGGCTGTTTTACATGTTGCATTCCCATTTCCTTCTTGAAAGTTTACTTCTTGTAGCAAACCTTATTGAATACATCTTTCACGCTTTGTACAGAAATCATACTTTCATGCAAGTTTCAAAAATTATATTCAGTGTTCGTTCACTTTGCTTTAGGCAAGTGCAGGCTGACCGTGTAATAGAAGAATTCCCTTTCTTATATAGATCTAGTGGAAATGGTTTTTCACTGTAGAGATCATCAGCTCCTTTAGAAAAAGGACTCAAGTGTTTGGCTTCATATTGGTACAATTAAACGTTTCATGCTGCCTTAGCATTGCAATATGAAGACAATAAAAATCATCAGTATGAAGTGTTCGGCTGAGTGCTGTTTACCTGTCATTTTAAATATAGTCTCAAATTTCCAGTGCTTAAATGCTTTTTCTTGAAGTTATTATCAGATGGAATGTGGGAGGTCGAGCGGTAAAATTCTCGAAGTTTATAAAATCATGAGAGACATGGATAGGGTGTTCAGACGTAAAGGGAAGCGACTTGCGTTACGAGGGGAAAGATGACAAAGGGACAAAGGGGCAGCTTTTTCACGCAAAAGCTGATGTCGGTATTGAATGAGTTGCCAGAGAAAGAGTGATCGATGCAAGTGCAGCAACAACATTTCAAATAAATTTGGACAATCATGTGAATTGGAACAAATGCAGGCATTTGGACCAAGTACAAATTAAGTGAAATTGGGACTAATTAAGTGGGTGGCAAGGTGTTTCTGTGTTTACCACTATGCCTGACCGCACCATGGTCCTGGGTACGATTCCCACCTGTTCTTGTGGAGTTTGCACATTCTCCCTGTGTCACCTTGGGTTTCCTCTGGGTGCTTCGGTTTCCTCCACAATCCAAAGATATGCAGATCAGGTGAATTGGCGATGCTAAACTGCCCACTGTGTTAGTCAGGGGTAAATATAAGGTAGGGGAATGGGTTTGGGTGGGTGTCTCTTCGGAGGGGCGGTGTGGACCTGCTGGGCCAAAGGGCCTGTTTCCACACTGTAGAGAATGAAAAGTTTGGAATGCTCAGCCAGATGGACAAGTTGGATCAGAATTAGTTTCTGCGCTATATGACTATAAGATTCTATACAGCTGAGAAAAAAAGTTAGAAAATATTACGGAAGTAAATTGGGAAGGAATATTTGCAAACCCATCATAAGCTTTCTGTACATATATAAGAAAAAAAATCAATATGAATGCGACTTTTGGCAGAAGTCAAATTTAGAAAGTATATTGAGAACATCTGAATGCTGTGACCGTGGAATTGAGTGCAGAGAACAGGCGGATAATTTGCACCAGTGCTTTACATGATTCCTCACAGTGGAAGGCACCGTAGGTATTTCAATGATATAAACAAAATGGTAACAGGACGAAAGTTCATGAAATGTCTCTAACTGAAGGAACGAGTTTTTTTTTATCAAACTGATAAGGGTAGACAGATCAGCAGTAAATTATAGTTGATTTTAAATCACGTATTTAAACTTTGAATGGAATGTGTTGCAATACCCCTCACTTGCCTGGATTATTGCAGCCCAAACAAGATGCATTGCACCATCCAGGATAAAGCACCCGGTTTGACTATCAGTTCATCCATTATTCTCCACCAGCAACTCTCATCAGCATCAGTTTTTACTATCTCCAAGCTGCAGTGAAATGATTCATCAAAGATCCACAGACAGTATCTTGCAAAGCCATGACCACGTCTATCCAGGAGGAAAAGGGCAGAAGATGTCAGGGAATATCACCATCGCTTGGTCACCAGTTGCTCACTATAGACATTCAGCATTCTGTTGATTGAATCAAATGCCATATAACCCAGTTTGCTGACGGCACGAAAGGACGTTGGATTGTGAGTGTGTGAGCTGGATATAAAAATAAATCTCTCCAAGGTGATGGAGGCAAATGGAGTGAATGCGGAACTACGTGGGAGAAGGAGAATACTGTGGGTAGATGTGATGTTGAACCCATTGGTGAGAACAGTAGCTTTCAGCCTACCATTTTGAAAGTGGTTGATTGAAAGACGTTACTGTATAAAGAGAATTATGCGTTTTGTTGTTTCCTTCTGTGCAGGCATCTGCGGTCCATGCAGGGCAGGGAGTTCTAAAGTCAGAGGTCGATACTGGGAATGGCATTGGCACACTGATTAGATTAGATACCCTACAGTGTGGAAACCTGCCCTTCAGACCAACAAGTCCACACCGACCGTCGGAACAGCAATCCATCCAGACCCGTTTCCCATTGGCTAGCGCATTTAACACGATGGACAGTTTAGTATGGCCAATTCACCTGACCTGTACATATTTGGACTAGTGTACATAGACCAAGCAAGTGTGTAGATGTAACATTGCAAAGGATCTGAGTCTTCCTGCACACCAATCGCTGAAAACAATATTGCAAGAAAAGGAAGCAGTTAAAAAATAAATGTTGAGTGAAACTTTAATTCATGGGCACTTGAGGACAGGTGTTGGCGTGCCTAGCTGCAGCGGTACAGGGCCTTCGTGCGACCTTGTCTCGAACGTTGTTCAGTATTATGTGCAGTCTTGGTCTCCTTCCCCACCGAAGAACAAATCTGACGTTGAGTGATTGCAAGGAAGGAAGACCAGACTGGTCTCTATGATGACAGGCTCTTTGTGTAAGCAGAGTTCGAGTCGTCTGGGCCTGTATTCCATGAGTGTAGGAAAATGAGTGGAGAAATCAGTGAAATATCTAAATCACTGCAGGACATGTCAGATTGGAATCAGGGACGATAATTCCCCTGACTGGGACATGTTAGGTACAGGCAGGCCATTCTACACTGAAATGACAACAAATACCTACACTCAGAGAAGGGAAAAATTGTGAATTTTCTCCCACATAAAGCTGTGGAAGCCAAGGCAATTGATATCAGTTATGACGTACAGACACTAAAGGGATACGGAGGGAGAAGGATTATTTCGTGGTGATAGAGAATTATCCACCTACGGGGTAGAAATCTCTTTGGACTGAAGAGAAACTTGCAGTTCCTACTTCACATTTTTCCAAACAGAATCACAATAAGCAATAAATGTCTTATGTGGGAAAAATACATTGGGAAGATGCTCAGTCATGTACTAGAATTGGGAAAGCTTAATTTGTTGAATGACCTTCTCCTTTCTTGGAGTGTCTGTGCAGTGTATGTGATCGTTCTATAAAAGTTGCAACAAGCTCTCGAATGTTAGGAATGAGGACTCTGCAGGGTCAACTGGACTGTATTTCCCATTCGCTTTTCCGATACCGAGGCTGTTGACTGGTGTTCTGAGCGAGTTAATCCGTTAAGGCCTTGTAGCACTTTGCTACAGTTGAGACTCTTGCTTTTCCCGTTCAGAGACCATTGAACGGTCTATGTGTCGGGAGTCACATTTCAGCCAGACCAGGAAAACTGCTTCCTGAAAGTACATGGGGAAGCAGATTAGTGTTTACAAACGACATTGGCTTTAGGGTGACTATTTCTGACACCAGCTTTTAGATCTTGATTTTTAAAATTGTTCTTAACTTCCACCAGTTGCCTGACCATTAGCCTGGTGTGGACTAATATTCCAGTGACATTTCCACAACAGCCCCATCTCCACGTGGTACCTACCGCCGACCACACTGAGCGGGTTATTTCTGTGCTGTTTCACACATCTGAAAAAACAACTTTCAGCAGTTTGACTGTTGTGATGAGATCGAGGGGTGCTAATCGGTCAGACTGTGATTATTCCCCTCTTTGGTGACTGGACATAGTTGAGTAATTTTCCATATTACCAAGGCGATGTCAGAGTTTGTGCTGGAATGAAACAGCATCCCCAGGGACACGGCTTGCTGTGCAGCACAAGTCCTCACTCCTATTGCAGGAATGGCGTCAGGGCCCATTGCCTTCGTCGTATCTAAAGTGTTCAGCTGTTTCTTCATGTCACGGTCAGCGAGTCAAATTGTTTGAAGACCGGTATCGGAGATTCTGTGGTGAGTGTGAGTTGGATCATCGAGTCAACACTTCTGTCTGAAGATATTGCAGATACTACATGCTTGTCTTTTACACTGATAGAAAGTGCTGTTCCATTATTTAACAATGATATCTTTGTGAAGACGTCTCCTTCAGTGGTTGGTTCCATGAAAATTTACGACGGGACGCAAAAGGGCTCTTCGTCTGTTGGTGTTGGGATTATTTCGGCCTCTCCATCGTATTGTCGTCCTGCTGTTTCGAATGTAAGCGGTCAAGTGCGGAGGCTTTCACGGATTGCCATCAGGTGTAGGTACACATGGTTCTGACCCTTGAATATTCACCTACCATAGATCGGCTTGATGGTCATGGTAGACTGAAGAATTATCCCAGCCGAAAAGTTACAGATTGTCGTTGAATACAATTCTGCAGCTTCTGCTGTGGTCCGCAGCACCAAATCAATGCCTGGAATACTCTAAGAAAGTTCAGAGATGATCGAAAGTATTTAAAGGGAATTGTTAACCTGGAAATGCATTGAGGGCTTTGAAGAATTGGTGATGAAAGAGACCTCATACAGTCAAAGACACTTAGAAACATTCAAAAAGCAAAAGGACGCTTCAATCCAACTTGTCGATGCTCACCACGTTTCCTAAACTGAATTCATCCGATTTGCCTGCATTTGGCACATACCTAGTTGAAACTTTCGATTTCTGTCCCCATTCAGTTGTGTTTTACATGTTTTAATTGTCTTCGCCTGTGCCACTTCCACCTACAGCTCTTTACATATGCACACCACACTGTCTGAGAAACAGTTGCATCTTATTTCCCTTTTAAATCTCTCGCCTCTCACCTTATCCTGCCTGGTTTGGACACGTGCACCGTGCAGTAAAGACGTTAGGCATACACCCTATCCATGTATCCCATGCTCTCATAAACCCTGCAAGGGCACCTCATCACCACCCATGCAAAAGGGGAAAATAATCCCGCACTATCCATTCTATCCTTAAATCTCAAAGCTCCAGTCTCCATTACATCATTTAAAATATTGTACGGAGAATATTAATGTGTCGGGTCCAGTGACCCTTTCTCAGATCTCTGAGGAATAATGCAAATATCTTAGCCAGTGGCACTGCAATTTCTCCCCCTGTTTTCCACAATGACCTGGCATACACAAACAGATGTTGGGTATTTATGCATTTCAAGACCTCCAGCACTTCAAGTTCTCTAACGTGGCCTCCTTTCAAAACATCACTACATGGATTCCTTTACCCAATTTCACTCGCTTGAATGTCTTCCCACAGTAAATATTCATGTGATATGTTTGGATAAGACATCACACATCGAGCAGGAGCAGAATGTAAGGCAGAGGAGTGGGGAAGGTCGACTCCTTGTGAGGAATGTAAACTCAGCTTGGCCAGGGACTTTTGGGCTGTTTTGTTGAACTGTCAACTATGTTTCTGCTTTTTACGTGAATCGATGTAATGTTTTCCATTGTAATGTTGTTTTAGTTACTTTTCTGGTTTGCATCAGGATCCTGTCCCTGGGTAGTTTGAATGGGGGAGGGTGAGGAAGGGTGGGGAGCTGTTATCATTGTCTGTAAGATTGCGTCACATGTGGTGACTTGTAACATTTTTACTTTCCTCATGTGAGTACATAGAACAATAAATCTAATTAACCTAATCATTCTCCTGTGAATCATCGCAAATAGACGGCAGAGGTATGGCGTGAGAGGGGAAAGATATAAAAGAGACCTGAGAGATAACCTTTTCACTCAGAAGGTGGAACGTGTATGGAATGAGCTGCCAGAGGAAGTTATGGAGGCTGGTGCAATTGCAACATTTAAAAGGCATCTGGATTGGTATATGAATAGTAAGGATTGAGAGGGATATGGGCCAGGTGCTGGCAGAGGGAATAGATTGGGTTCAGATATCTGGTCGGCATGGACGAGTTAGTCGTGGGGTCCGTTTCCATGCTGTACATCTATGCCATAAATGGCTGTTCAATTTTTAAGGGGCTCTATTCTCTCCCTGTTTTTTTCTTTCGCCATTCATATGCTTATGGAATCTTATCTGATTCTGCAAACACTATTTTCCAAAACTATCTCATGCCCCTTTTCCTCTCCCGATTTCTCCCGTAAGTATACGTCCTCCATGCTTCTTAACGGTTTCATTGACTCCCGCTTCCGAGACCCGACATATGCATACTTCTTATGTCCTTGACTAGAGTCTCTATCATGTTTTGTTCCCTACTTCTGCTGACATTGCCCTTGACAGTGACTGGAACATGTTGTCACTGAACTCTTATTTTATCGCTTCTGAAAGAGTCTCACTTGCCAGATGTACCTCTACCTGTGAACAGTTTCCCTGAATCATTTTTGAAAGTTCATGTCTAATACTATCTAAATGGTCCTTGTCCCAATTTATAATATTAACTTTAGGACCGCACTGTCCTTTTCTATTACTATTTTCAAGCTAATAAAATTATGGTCACTCGTCTCAAAGTGCTTTCACTGCAACAGCGCGTTCACCTGCCCTCTTATTTCCGAACTGCGAAGGGAAGGATGATATTCAACTGGAAAAGGTGAAGAAGAAATTTACAAGGATATTGCCTTAAGTCAACAGTCTGAGATACAGGGAGAGTTCGGACAAGGTAGGAATTTGTTTCTTTACAGTAAAGGAGACTGCGGTGTCTCTTATAGAGGTGTATTTTATAGATGAGTATAAGATCATAAGAGGCATGTATATGTTGAATAAACACAAACATTTTCCACAGGATTGGGAAAGTGAGGATGAGAAAGCATCAGTGTAAAGTTCGAGGGGAATGGGGAAAAGGGAACCTGAGGGACAACGTTTTTCTACAGAGGGTTGTATGCATCCGGAATGAGTAACGAGCAGAAGTGGTTGAGACGGGTCTGTTAACAACATTGCAAAGGCATTTGGACAAGTACATGGATAGGCAATGTTACGGAGGATATGGTCTACGTGCAGGGAAATGGTACTCCGTGAATGGACATATTCATCGAAATACATCAGTTTCGTCCAAAGTACCATGTCTGTATGACTCCCACACACCAATTGCTGCCCCGTAAACTACTACTGGCTGTTTCCGGAAATTTAAATCGAATCTCACTATAATTTGGTAAATTATATCAATAAAATGTAATAAAATTCTCAAACTCTTCTAAAATGCTTCATTCAGAGTGGCCTGAATACAACTGTACTGCTTTGGTCTGCATATTTGCCTGTGCTGGACAAATATCTAATCCAGGTCAGTGCACTGCTATGGTCTGCATAGCTCCTGGTACTGGAAGGCTGGTATAATTGTAACATTTAAAAGTAATTATTTTGAGGGATATGGGTGGGGTGATGGCAGGTGGGAATAGATGAGGTTTTAGATATCTATTCGGCATGGACGGGTTGGACTGAAGGGTCTGTTTCCATGCCGTACATCTCTATGACTCTATATCTCGTCTGGATTTATAGATGAATGCAGTGTCGTGGTCTAAACAGCACCCCGTGCTGAACAGATATCGAGTTAGAATTTATGGACCAATGTATTCCTGTGGTCTGCATAGCTGCCTGTGCAGGACATATAGCTCACCCGGTTTTATAGGTCAATGCATGGATGTGGTTTGCATACCTCTCTTTGCTGGACAGATATCTAGTCCGTGTTTATAGATCAATGCACGGCCCTGGTCTGCACATTGTTGCACTCTGAGTAGACTGATGGTGTGGATCAAGGAGAGCTTGCTCAACACAGTGTTCAATGCTGAATAGATATCTCCTCTGCATTTCTGGTACATGGGCTAGTTCTGTAAGTGAGATTGAAAACCTGATATAAGTAACTATTCCAGATGATCTGGCAATGTATTTCTTTTACATTTCCATTCTTGTGGTTGGACTCTCCGTATCTCACTCTACTAATGTTAAAGTGTCCCATGCACAGTACATCATGTTGGTGTATATACACTGTCTTGGCAGCAGCCACATCCTCTTCATTTGGAAGCAGCCAACCATTCTCATTGTCTTCGGGACTTCACGTAGAAAGAAAGGATGAACTCTCACATAAAGGCAGACCCTTTGATACATGGCTCAAATCACCCTCCCGCGCATCACTCACCACCGTCAACCGACGACATGAAAATATCCCATGCATACCGACTGCAATGGCGCCACGGTGAACGGCATGGAGCAGATCATCAAGGAGATGGAGCAACTCTTCCCATGTCTGAACAGACCTGGGTGAACCCTCCAGTACACACTGTCAAGAAGTCCAGTAAACTGTCTCCATTTATGGAATATTCAACCTTTTATTCTGCCAGAAAAAAAATCACGGATTCAAACTTATCTATATTATATGCTATTGAACAATTATTGTCCATTGCGTATCCAGTGAGAGATTCTCTACCTCCTCTTGATAACTTGGTTTCCAGTGTATTTTAGTTTCATCCACACATTTAGCTACTGTTTCGTTACATTTACGAAAACGATTGAAATAGTTTGCAAATAATTGAGTTCTCAGGGCTGGCCACTGTTTCACAATGAATGTGTGTTAATCTGATGAAGACTAATTTATCCCGAATTTATCCTGCTTCTGGCTCAGTAACCAGTCCTCCCTGTATTCCTGTGTAGCAGTATTGAAAGGCTGAATATTCCTTTCCATTTGCTGTGTAACAGACATGAGACGTGAAAAGATCTGCTCCAGTTGCTGAGTATCAGCTCTGAATGCCTGAATAGGCTCATTCTTTTCCATCTTAAAACTCTTGATGGGCTGAATCGTCTGCTTCAGGATAGGTGCAGGTTTTGAATGGTGCTGAATATTTTTAAACCATCAGTGAACAATCCACTTCTTCTTTATCATGGAGGCAAGTCATTGATGCTGTAGTTGCTGATAGCCCACAGTGACTCATGGATGATCAGTTTCGATTTGTCAGTTCTACAGAGGAGGAGTTGCCACATGACACAGTAGGTTGTATCTTCAAAGTAAGGCTGAGCCTTTTCCTCTGCCAGGACTGAGTGCTGGCTGCTCCTACATCTCTGAAAAGTAGTTTGGTGAGAATGTCTCCCTCTTGTTGGTTCGTCCATCACTTCCCACAATCCAGCTGCTGTGTATTAGAAGTCTCGTCCTGTTCAGTCAGTGGTGAGCTTGTGGGGACACTGTTGGTGAATGCCATTGAAGTTCCACACGAAAAGTACGACCTGTGTCATTGTAGCAATGAATAAAAGCTAAAAAGAAGTCACAGCATAGGAACAAGCCCTCGGGCCATCCAATTCTGCGCCGATTCAGACCCTCGAACTAAACCTGTCGTCTATTTTCCAGCGATATGCATCCGTCTGCTCCCTGCCGATTCATGTATCTGTCTTGATAGATCTAAAATAGCGCAATTGTATGCGCCTCTGTCACCCCCAGTGGCAATGCATTCCAGGCAACGTGACCCCCCGCATGAAGAACTTTCCACTCATACCTCCCAAAAACTTTTCCCCTCTCAAATGGAATTTTTGACTCCGAGTAATGGAGTCCACACTCTGGGAAAAAAAGCATCTGACTTTCCAACCTGTCTACACCTCTCATGATTTTCTCGATCTCATTCTGGTTCCCCTCAATCTATGTCTTTCGAAGGAAAAGTAGTTGATATCGTCAATCTCCCTTCAGAGCTTGCACCCTCCATACCGGGCAACATCCTGTTGAACTTTCTCTAAACACTCTTCAAAATACACAAATTCTTTTGCTAATGTGGCGACCAGAACAGCACGCAGTATTCCAAACGGGGCCAAACTGTAATCCTATACAACTGCAACATGACTTGCCATCTCACAAAACACCCTTCAATGATGGAAAGCTTGCTGTATGCCTTCTCAACCACCCTATTGAACTACGTTGCCACCTTCAGGGAGCATGAGACCTGTACACCCAGACGTCGCGGTGCTTCAATTTCCCCCAGGGCTTTTCTCGTTTTCATGTAGGACACTCCAGAATTGGGTCTTCAAAACTGCATCACCTCACATTTGCTCGGATTGAACTCTATTTGCCATTTCTCTGCCCAACACTCCACATGTATCTGTATTCTGCTGTATTCTCAGACAGTTCCATTCACTATCTGCTATGGCACCAATCTTAGTGTCATCTGAAAACTTGCTAATCCGTGTTCAAGGATGCTGCAAAGACATCTAGCATCGCTGCAACAATTTCGACTCTCGCTTCCCTCACTAATTGGGATAGATTCCATCAGGACCTGGGGACATGTCACCTGAGTGACTTTTAAAGTACCCAACACTTCTTCCATCCTTGTGCTGACTTGACCTAAACTAATCAAACATCCATCCTTAAACTCAACATTTGTTAAGTCCCTCTCTTCTGTCAGTACCGACTCACAGTACTCATTCAGAATCTCAGCTATTTTCTCTAATTCCACGCATAACTTTCCTACTTTCATCATGAGTGGTTCTACCCTTTCCCTTGGTACCATCTCAATCCCATGTATGCATAAAAGCTTTTGGAATTTTTCTTAACACTGCTTGCTGAAGTTATATCATCATCCCTTTCAGCCATCTTAATCCCTCGTTTCAAATTGGTCCTAATTTCCTGATATTCTTTCAAAGCTTCATTTGCTTTCAGTCACCTAGACTTTACAGATGTTGCTTTTATCTTCTTAGCCCCTCTCTCAATTCAACCTGTCCTCCATGGTTTCATAATCTTGGCATTTCCATTCTTCATTTTCACAGGAATATATTTCTCATGGACTTTAATCGACCTCTCTTTAAAAACCTCCCTAATATCAAATCTGAATTTATCCTCAAACAGTTGCTCCCAATCCACATTCCCCAGCAGCCGAAGCTTGCTACAGTTGGCCTTGCACCAGTTAAGAACTCTTCCTATCCGACTACACTCGTCTTTGTCCATGGCTGTTTTCTAACTTACAACAATGTGATCACCACTGACTAAGTAATCCCTTACCGAAACTTTAACCACCAGATCAGTCTTATTCCCAAACACCAGGTCCACATAGACACTTCCCGACTTGGATATGAACACACTGCCCTTGAAAACACTTCTCTTTGCTCATTACAAATTCTACTCCATCAAAACGTGATTTGGAGGAGCCGTTGTTGGACTGGGGTGAACAAAGTTATACAATCACACGACATCAGGTTATATTCCAACATGTTGATTTGGAGGCACTGACCTTCGTAGTGTTGCTATATTTTTTTTCTCCTATATTTTTCCATATTCTGTTTACATATTTCTACTTTGATCTCACGCTCACTGTTGAGAGGCCTGTAAATCACGCCCAACATTGCTACCGCACCATTCCTATTTCTGAACTCTGCCCATATTGCCTCCATACTCGAGTCTCCATAATGACATCCTGCAGCACAGCTGTAATATTCCCTCTGATTAGTACTGCAACTCCTCCACTCTTTTTACCTCATTCGCTATCTGCCTGAAGCATCTATATCGTGGGGCATTTAGTTACCAATCTTGCCTTAGACTCAAACAGTTCTCAGCAATAACCATAACATCATGCTCCCAAATACCCATCCAAGCATTACGTTCATCTGCCAAACCTACTACACGTCACAGATTAAAGCAAAATACCTGAAACCACCTGTTGCTTTGTGTTCATAGTCCGCTTCCTGCCTCGTCTTACGTTAGTCACGCTGACTTCATTATCTCGTTTCTGACGGGTTTTAGTTACGACCTCTTACTGTCCACTAAACTGTCCGTTTGGTTCCAACACCCCCGGCAACATTAGTTTATGTCCTCCCCAACAGTGTTTACAAAAGCACCCCTCAGGACGTTGGGTCCAGTCCGGCCCAGATGATGACCGTCCAATTTGTCATCGTCCCTCTTCTCCTAAACCCAGTCCCAGCGTCGCAAAAATGCGATCCTCTTCCTCCTGCACGATCTATAAAGTCACGCATTAATCCTGCCTATTCTATCATTCATACTATGACGAGCATGTGGCACTGGTAGCCATCCTGATATTACTACCTCTAAAGTTCAACATTTTCATATGGCTCATAACTCCCTAAATTCTGCTTGTATGAACACATACCGTTTTTATTACGTATATCATGGTTGCCGATATGCACCATGACAGCTGCTGACATCTTCAATACTTCCTCCGATTTTTTTGTCAACATCGAGGGGAACTGAGTTATCACACAGGGGTAGTTTGGAGCGCAGTAGATGTGCATTGGCCTGATAATATCTTAGCTGTTATCACGATTTTCTCAGGTTCCACAATCAATGCTGGGGAATTCCAGCGTAACTCACTTCCTGACAGTATACCAGGGTGTCCCCAAGACTGGTCGGTCTGTCCTACCGTTGAGGTAGGATATACCCAGAGATGGTGATGGGGCTTCATAAAACGTCAAGTATCAGGTCTGATTCTAAGAGTATGGTGATGCCAGAGCGTTTCCCGACTGGGTCAGTGTGAGGAACAAAGGTGATAATGTATCAGGGAAGAATCGGGTAAAGGGCTGAATGAAAGGCAGTCTGTCTAAATGCGTGTTGTATTATCGAACGAAAATGAGGAAATTATTGTGTACATTAGGGAAATGAATGTGAATTAATGGCATTAGAAAGAAATGGTGACAGGATGACTGATATTGGGAACTGAATTTGGAGAACATGTACACCTGAAAGTGTTCGACCAAACTGTGAAGGAGGTGGGGGTAAAGGAGGCGATCTCTACGATCGAAAAAGAAGATCTGAAATCAATTGTTTCAACGTGTTACACAGATGATTCAGTGTTCAGAAACAAGTGCACTGTGTCAAAGTTCACAGACGACATTAAGATGAGTTGCACAACGAAGTTTGCAAAGGATAATGTAAGTCTGCAGAGGGATATAGATAGGTTAACTTAGTTGACAAGTGTCTGGCAGATGGAATATGATGTTTGTCAATGTGTGGTTCTACATTTTGCTTGGAATAATAGCAAAATGTAATGTCATTTAAAGGGTTAACAACTGGAGCATACTGTTGTGCAGAGGAGCCTCGTGTATAACTCACAAAAAGTTGGTTTGCATGTTTACAAGGTAATAAAGAGTATAAATGGAATAATGTCCTTCATTGCCAGAAGAATGCCGGATAAAATCAGGGAATATTTGTCATAATTGCTTATGATGTTGGTGAGGCCACGCGTGGAGTACTGTGTACAGTTTTGGTCTCCTTACTTGAGAAATGATGCACTGGCACTGGATGGAGTGGAGAGTGTAGATGAGATTGACTGGATGGATTTTGGAGTTGGGAGGGTTGCCTGATGAGTACACATTGAGTATACTGGTATATACTCATCAGAATTTAGAAACATGAGGGGGAATCTTATCGAAAAACGTCAAGGGAACAAATATGATAACAACACAGAGGGTTTCTTTTCCCCACGGACTGGTGAAACACGATTTCGGGACACTGCCTGAAAATAAGGAAGAGCAGATTTAGCATTGACTAATCCAAAGGATTGTGAATCTGTGGAATAAAATTCCCAGTGAAGCAATCGAGGCCCCGTGGTTGCATGTTTTTACTGGAAAAACATCGAGGTATTTCAACATTGCAGGAAATGAAGCATGGAAGTGGAACTGGGTCCATGAAAACATCAGGCATGATTCGATTGAATGGCGCAGCAGGTTCGCTGGGGTCAGATAGTCTAATCCTGGCCTTATTTCTTATGTTCTTTTGCTTTGAGCTAATCTTATTGTTTTGGTGTAAAACGTTAATTTATGTTTGGGTAGAAATTCGCACTGGGAGGCGGAAATGATCTCACAAACTCCTCACATTAATTGGTTTTCGAGCCCACACAATACAAGTCAAATTGGGATTCCCTTAGTTCGTAGGAAACAACATTCCCAGAGCACCTCCCCTCTCAGCAAAAAGTCTGGAATTACCCAGCATCCCAGGAATTAGTGCCATCTTTGAAAGCCCATAGCGCACTCGGACACGCACAGTCCATGTGGAGCTGCCGTGCAGAGCCTCTGATATTTAGCCTTTAAGTGGCAGGCAGGGGAACATTACACCCCTCCCTAAACCCAGATTGAGTGCATAGGCATAGATCTCCTCCTGGGAGGTGAGGGTCACAAGCAGGGCTTGCCCTTTCCCCAGGACCAGTGATGGGGGCCATGGCACCAGACTATGCCTGCCTGCTATGAATTTTCTCCTGGGTTAGAGCAGTCTCAACCATCGACAGGGATACGCAGCATTTTAGGGATATCATTGT
This sequence comes from Hemiscyllium ocellatum, assembly GCF_020745735.1. Taxonomy (NCBI): domain Eukaryota; kingdom Metazoa; phylum Chordata; class Chondrichthyes; order Orectolobiformes; family Hemiscylliidae; genus Hemiscyllium; species Hemiscyllium ocellatum. Next base: position 171,569 of record NW_026869065.1, on the reverse strand, counting down.
CCTTCTCCCTCCATCAGTGTAAGGGGCGACTCACGGAGATTGTCACCATTACACTTGATGAGAATTAATAAGAAGCAGCTGGATTATCATGAAATCAAGAAAGGCTTCAGGAAACATCTCACTGACTGTATCAATTATCTCAACACAGCCCCCAGTGCTCCGATTACACGGCGGTAAAACTGTGGAGCAAATTTTGTGCATACTTCAAACAGAAATCAGCTATTCCAGACATTGCTGATGAAACTAAGTTATTCTGCTGACAGCTGTAGAAAAAAAAGTGGAGATAATATTTCAAATCTGGGAAACCTTCATAAGAAAATTTTTTGTTTCCCATCTTCAGCATCTTCAGTTATTTGTTTTATATTAGATTTGCAAGTATTGTTCGTACGATATTAATAGATGACGTGGTCAAGTAAGAAGGGAAAGGGGTGACGGCAAAATTGCAGGAGATCGAGCGGTGACAGCCGGAGGCCAGATCTATCAGAGTTTGGCTGGGGTAAGGGTGTGTGATTCCTCGGGTGAAGGAAAAGAAGGTCATGTTTGAGGAATCAGAATGGAATTCAGAAACATCGGAACAGATGTGACAGATCCAGAGGAAAGTGGGTGAATGCAGTCACTCTCCATTGATCATTGTGTTGGCCTAGTGGCACAGTGGTTAGAACTGTTCCTCGGACAGGCTTTGATTCTACCCTCGGCTGGCAGCCTGTGTGGGGTTTTCACATTGTCCCCGTGTCTGCGTGTGTTTCTCCAGGTGATCCGTTTTCCTCCCACACTCTAAACATCCGCAGTTTAAGTGGACGGTCCTTGAGCAATTACACTGCATTATTCAGTGATGTGCAGGTTAACTAGAGAATTGCAGTATTACAGGGATAGGGTATGGGTGTGTCTGGTGGGACACTCTTTGGAAGGACAGTGTAACGTCGATGGGCCACATGGCCTGTTTTCACACTGCAAGCGTTCTATTATCTCTATTAAGGTCTGTCTGTGGCAACACTTCACATGACCCTACATATAAGTCTTGTCCTGCTTTACCTTACAGAATGCTACAGCCTACTTCTGTCAGGCAGATAGCAAGTGCAAGCGTTGCAGCATTATAGTGGCAAAGCTTTGCAGTACTTCCCATACTGGGCACGTAGTCTGGTTTACTGAGCAACACACTAGCATACTCTGCACAACTCTCTGTGCTGGGCTGTTACCTTGTCCCAATTTGCAGTGTCTGGGATGGTTCGGTGAAACAGATCCAGAATTTGATGCAACGAACCATTTCAACTGGTTTGGTAATGCCTTTATTCAATGGTCTCTTTCCTGTGGTTTGAACCTTCCAAGTCGAATGATTTCCAGTACGTCTCACTCCCCTGTCTTCTCCCACCCCACGATGTTTCCACGTATGTCCTCAGTTCATGAATTGTCTGTTTCTATCTTAATGTGAATATTTCTGTCCCTCTGTATCTTGTCCTGGACTTGGATTCTTAGTTCTCTGTCTGTCGAGTGCTGTCAGTGAGAAGCTCAGAAACAATAAAATGGTGTGCGTCGGGCTGTTGTTCACTTCCCGGTGTGCCCCATGTGGTGCTCGAAGTTGAACACGGGTATCCAGCAGCTTTGATGCATAACTTTGAAACTTGGTCTGTGCCTGTCCACTGATGGACTATGTTTGTTGCTGTCAGTTGATCGTGCTGTTAATAACGCACCGAAGCTCCTTGAGTATTGTAGTAAAGTATTGGCATTAGCATGTAGCTGAGAGGCTTCTGACTAACTCTTTATATTGACAAATTAGTGGACGTGCTGCAGATGCTTTGCTGCAGGTTGTCTGTGAACTGCCTCAGACATTCAGCGAGACCTGAGGATTTCGTGGCCCAACTCTGGATGGAGCATGGGATCTATAGTTACAGCGTCTGGGTCTGCAACATGAACAACAAATGAAACAGAGGCAGCATAGAGGGGCAGGTCTAAAACCATGGTCTGAGTATGTGTGGGGAAAGGCATCTGCTGTATCTGTCGTTGTGTAACTTGGACACATACACTCTCACTCTACCCCCTACACACACTCATGTTCTCCCCACCTCCCCAGACAATCCTTCTACCTGTCTCTGTCTCTTTCTCTGTCGCTCTCTCTCACACACACACATACCTGGTACCTCCAGGCAGTGAATTAAAAGGAATTCTGGGATTTGCACATTAATCAATCAAATCCTGCACCTCCATTCTAACGAATTAAAGAATTAAAAACCATCGAGTGTGTTCATTTAATGCGTTTGAATAGTACAACCCTTTGATGTTTTCCTTATAAATTCTGTGTTGAAAATCATCCTCTCTCGCTAACACCAGTTTAAGTAGCAACACTCCAGAAACTAGGGTTTTCAAATAATCCTGTTGGACTATAATCTGGTGTCGTGTGAATTTTGACGTTGTTCAAACCAATCTAACACCAGCATTTTCATATCCTGATTAGGCAATCCTCTCTCCAAGCAAATATTTTTTGCCAACCCCCATGTGCTCTTATTTTGCACTTGAATCTATTGTGAGGCATATTTTGCAATGGCTCTGAATGTCCAGGTATTATACACCTCTCGGATCCCCATCCTCTAATTTGATTGTCACATTTTTTTTCAGAAAGACCTCAGACAAATAATTCAAACACGATTTATTCTTCATAAAATCATGTTCACTATGATTGACAATGGTTTGAACTTGACAATCTCTTGTTATTAGTGCCTTACTAAATTAGCCGAACAATTTGCATTCAATCCCAATATTTTTTCACTTCATTTTATTCTCTAGTGAAATTGATTATTCTAAGTTGCTTGTTTTCTATAACATCTACATCCCTTTCAATGCCTGTGTAACAAGCACAAAGCTATAAACTATCTGCTCTTATTGCTGTGTAAGAGGCATAAGTTGCTGAATGACCTCATTCTGTTCCAGGTTTACATACTCGGTGGGCTATATGTCTTTCCTGGTGTTCTTACATGGTAGTCACGATGGGCTGAATGTCTTCCTGTTGTTTCTACATTTCAGTTTCGATGGGCTCAATGTCCTCCTAGTGCTCCTACTTTATTGTCTCGGTAGGCTGAATGTCCTCCTGGTCTTCTTACATTACAGTATCAGTGGGCTGAATGTCCTTCCCCTGTTCCAGATCAAGACGCTCAAGGCCAGAAGTTCTTACCCGCTGCTGTATGAGTGGTTTTGTGACTTATGGAATCTTGTTACTGTAGTGCAACATTTTGAGTGAATGATTTGTCTCCTCAAGTACCTCCATAACACGATTGAGATACTAAACAGTCTCCTGCCCGTATCCGTGAAATGGTATTGAGAGAGAGAGAGAGAGACAGACAGACAGACAGACAGACAGACAGAGATCGAGATTGGTAGTCTCCTGTTCCCATACAACAGACAGGTGGCTGATTTATCTCCTCCCGTTCACATCAAAACATCTGAAACGGTTTCATGTCCTTCTCCTGTATTTGTGCAACTAACGGATTACGCTGAATGTCCTTAACCTAGTGTGAAAATATCCAGTGACTCTGTGGCCTTTTCCAGTTCTAGTGTTGCAGCATTTAGAAGGCTGAACGGTGTAATCTGATTGTTGTGTAACAGGATACAGTTGCTGCACAGTCGAGTATGGGTCCTATGTTGTAGCGCGGAGGGGCTGATTGGCGTCTTCCTGAAATGGTATATCAGGACCAGGAACTAAACAGCCTCCTCTAGATCTAAAGTAACAGTGTCAATTAACCTACTTCTGCTGTTCCTGTGTTACGGGTTCAAGTGGTGGATCAAACTCCTCAATTTGTTGTGTGATTGTCCTCTGTTGCTGAACACCAAAACAAGATCATCTGTCATTCTTGTAAACTTTAATAAGTGTTGGATCAACCTGCTCATCGCTCCCTCTTAAGATAACGTGAAACTGCGGATCAGTTGATTAAAGTGCCTGCTTCCGTGGTTCAAACTTCAGCATTACCTACACAGTCTATTAACCATTCATTGCTTTAACTTCTCTCAAACGCGATGTTGTTGTTCCATCAGGTTATTGATCCAACCTGGTGCTGTGGAAGCAGATAGGTATTGGCTGTAAATGATTCCTATGTTTTAAACAATTAGCGCTCCAACTCCTGTTGCCTGTGTTTGGCCACGATCAGAGAATGTTGAGTTCCATTCAGGTGGTGGCGCACTGATATAATCACTTCCTTTTCCTTCCAGTGATTCAGTAATTTAAACAGGATTCAAAACCAGCAGGTGGGGTTAGTTCAATGTGGTCGCATTGGTGTGCACGCTGAGTCGCTGGACTTCGGCTTGAGTATGGAAGTTGCTGTGAGTTCACATCGCATAACTGCCAGTTATGCTTACTTGGTGCTTGTGCGTACTGTTTAAATTGAACGCAACTCAATACAATATGTTTCATGCGAAGTAATCGATCGGACGACACAGGACTGAAACTTCAGCGGGACGGGGCCACACTCCATTTCTGCAGTGTTGTGGTTATTGCATTCACCTCACATGTGAAAGTTGACTTGGCACAAACAAGGCTGTATCGCTGCTTATTTGTATGGACAAGCTGTGTTGCTCACACTGGGTAGCTCAATGGTTAGGAGAGCTGACTCACAGTACCAAAGATTCAGGTTCAATTACAGCCTCAAGTTACTGTCTGCATGAAGTCTGCATATTTTCTCCTTATCTGCGTGGGTTTTCATCGTGTGTTCCATTTCCCCCCACAGTCCTAAGATCTATAGAATCAGTGGATTGGACATGCTAAATTAGCCAGGATGTGCAGGCTAGGTGCATTACTCATGGAAAATGCGGGCTTAAAGAAGTTGTGTGGGGGACGGTGGTGTGGGTACGTGTGGATGGGATGGTCTCCTTCAGAGGATCAGTGTGGAGTCTGTGGGCCAAATGGCCTGCTTCCACACTGTAGTGATTCTATGATTAACAACACCGTAACAGAAATTAATTTAGAGAGTAATCCCTAAGGTAATTGCCATGTCCTTTCCTTACTGTACACACTACTGCTGATGTGATCTCACTAAAATCCTGTACAACAATATCAGCACTTCTTCCATCCTGCTGTAGGTTTCCCACAAAGATTAGATCAACCTGAGCTGTCTGGGGGAATGTACTGCATTACTGAAGGAACATTGTCGTCGTCTACTCCCCCAGCACAATGGAAGATCTGGTGAGAATATTACAATGACGCTTGATAAGAACGGATAAAATGTGGCCATATAATGATAATAGTGAGGTATGCCTCGGCGAACATTTTTCCTGTATTTACCATTAATCTCGCCAGAGCCTACGTCACTCAAATTCCACAGAATTGGATAATGTGCAGCTCAGAAACAACAAGAAGAAACAAACATTGATGGGAATATATATCAAAGTCAAAGTTCTGATACAAGTATTCAGAACAATATGTTGAACACCGAGCTTGAGATCAGGCAATTTGGAAGTAGTGGTCTGTGATCAGAACAGCTAATATAAAACTAGGCAGTAAAATAACTTTGGGGAATAGTGTTCTGTAAACATTGAAGTTCAGATGACGCCTGAATACATCATCTCCCAGAAATACAAAATGACCAGTATTCCAATAGACCAATGCAGCAACAACCACATGGATTGCATTGAGATCACTGTATTTCTTTTCTGCAATCAATTTGGAAGGTTGTTAATTTATTCCAACGATTCAAGAGGAGAAGAAGAGGGAGAATGGAGAATTATTGGCCAGTTAACCTATTATCCACAGGAGAGAATCTGTTGGACTCTCTTGCAATGAAAGTGATCTGGGTCATTTGGGAAATAATAGCACACTTCAGGAGAATGATTCTGCACTTATGAAAGGGAAGTCATATTTTTAAAAAATATTTTGCTTGAAGTTATCATTTATAGATATGAACAACAGAGAATGTATGTATGTGAAATAGTTGCACATTCAGGAGGATATTTTCATGAAATCACACAGTGAGGCATTTGAAAATTATTGAAACAAAGGGCACTGGGAAGACCATGTGTAGCTGGGAAGATACAATTTAGGTTTGTTTACATTTAAAGGGTATGGGAGTGTAGATGATGAAGTGTCATACAGACTGGAAGCCTCTGCGTGAACGCTGTCTGACCCGCAGTGAACTGCAGCATTTGTTGATTTCAGTACAGATAAAAGCATATGCAGTAATTTACTCCAAGTAAAAGGCAATATGTCCTGCATAACGTACACAGAGTTCTGGCGAGAGTGTACCTGGAGTTCTTTGCACAGTTTTGGTTACAGATGTAAGGAAGAACATACTGACAACATATACTGAATAGACATTATCCAGATTAATCCCTCAGATTACAACATTGTCTGATGATGGAGTTCGGCCTGTGTTCCCTCGAGTTTCAACTAATGAGAAGTAATCTTAATTAAAACGAGAAAAATCTCACGGAGGGGACTGACTAAAACAGGTACATGGATAATTGGGAACAGGCAAGATTGGAGAAAATCCCAAGATAATCTGCATGGACATCAAGCAGAATCCTATCACCAGGGAACAATAAGAACACATTAGAAACCAAGAGGGCAATCTGTGTGTGAATCTCGTGAACGTTGACAGATTGTTACATGAGCACTCACATCTGTTTTTCTTGAGAGAAGTAGGATTCAGGGACAGAATTCGAGAAGATAGACTGGGAAGCTCTTGAGCATTTGATACAAGATGTGAGCGGGGATTGATGGTTTTCGCTTGTATACAAGTGGACAAGTGATCCATTTTTTTTCCTCCAGGCTGATGTTTGAGACTGGGGAGGAAAGTCCCTGATCATTTTTAAAATTAGAATCTGTTCACGGGAGTGACGCCTCAGGACCGATGTGTTCCACCTCAAAGGAAGGATAGTGCAGACAGACCAGGGAACAACAGACCAGCGAGTATCAGTTCTCTGTTAGTGATAATTATGGAGTAAATAGGTAAGGAGAAAATTGATCTCCATTTGAGAGGCGATGTTTGATCAGGGATAGTCAGCATGGCTTTATCAGAACGATGAGATGTCGAAAGAAATTGTGTTGAAAACTTTCAAGGAATTCATTTAATGGGTTTCTCAGCAAGCGTTTGACAAAGCCCCACATGAAAAACTGAAAAAAATAAGTAAAAGCTCATGTTGTCAGTGGTTACTTGGTAAGTTATATCCAAAACAGTCTAAAATGGTAGGCGACAGAGGGTGGTGGCAGAATGATATTTGTGTGACTAGAGACAGTGTCCGGTGGTTTACCATAGGGATCAGGGCTATGTCCCGTATTATGAACGGATTTAATTCGTGATGTAGGCGTGAGATTGGAGGAGTGTCATTAGTAAATGCATGTTTGACAGCCAGGAGGAAATTCTTGTGTTCCAGGAAAATATAGATGGAATGGTCAGATGGACAGATCAATGGCAATGGGATGTAACCTTGATAAATATGAGGTGATGCACTTTGGATGAAGTAACCAGACAGGGTGTTAGATTTGATTTCTTACAGTATGGAAACAGGCCCTTTGGCCCAACAAGTCCACACTGACGCTCCTTAGGACTAATGCACCTAACACTTTGCGCAATTTGTCATGGCCTTTTCACTTGACCTGCACATCTTTGAATGTGGGAGGTAACCTGAGCAGCTGGTGGAAACCCACACAGATATGGGGAGAATGAGCAAACTCCACACAGAGATTTCCCCGTGGCGGGAAACAAATCCTGGTCGCTTTCCCTGCGTGAAAGTAGGGCTAATCACTGAGACACCGTGTCGCCCATTTACTCAATGAATGGCAGCACACGAGATAGTTCAGAGAGTGCTTTTCCACAAATCCTTGAATGCGACTGCACACGATACAAAGTTTTTAAGAAGTCATTGTGGACAATAGCTATTTCCATATTCATCATGGCATAGTTTAAAAGAGCTATTAAGGACATTTGCTAGGCCAAGATGGAATAATGTTTGCAGTTCTGGGAGCCACTTTACAGGAATGAAGTGATTGCACCGGAAGGGATGCAGTGGAGATTCACCAGGATGTTCCCGGCGATGGAGAATATCAGCTCGTATAAGCTCACGGTGTTTATGTTGGAGTAGAGAAGGCCCTAGGGCGATGTGATCCAGAAGAATAGGGACAAAGTAAACGTAGATTTATGAAATGAGAGTCACCTTTGAGGAATTGACTGTTTGACACATTATGGAGAAACAGTGCATGCAGTGTACTTTGGTTTTCAGAAAGATGTTTGATAAAGTCCCAAACCTACTTTGCAAAATCAAATCTCATGGGTATGGGATAATACATGAACATGGTTTTAAAATGGGAGAGTTGACAGGAACCAGTGAAAACGTTAATGGACTCTTTTTGGGGGGGATGTAAGTATCGTGCGGGATCACAGGGATTGGATGTTGTACCTCAGGTATTCCAAATAAATTTCAAACCTGAGTTGCGGAGTCCAAAATAATATTCCCAAGCCCGCTGATGGCAATACACGATGTCCACTTGTGAGTGGGTGAGGAGGACATAACAGAAGCTCCAAGGTGACTGAGACGAGTGGTGTGAATGGACAAATACTTGTCGGGTGGAGAGCAATGTGGGTAGATGTGATGTTGTGCACTTTGGTGGGAAGAATAGAATACTAGCCTTTTTTTGAAAAGGGATTGCACAAAAATATGGTTCTATAAAGGGGCAGCGAGTTCTGTAGCCAGAAGTCAATGCCGGGAATGGCAGTGGCACACTGACCACTGTGCAGAGACACACCAAGTGGGTAGCTGTAACTGAATAGGATCTGGATCGCCTTGCACATCAGCCACTGAAAGCAATATTGCCGGAGCAGACATTTAGGAAGACAAATGTTGTATTGAAATTCATTTCAACGGGTATTGAGCAGAAGAGTAAGGTTGTCTTACTGCAGTTGTACAGAGTCATAGTGAGACCTCATTTCGAGCATTATGCGGTATTGCGTGTAGTTATGATTTACTTTAGTATTGCCGGATAATCGCGACATTGAAGGAGTGCAGTGAAGTATAACCAGACTGATCTCTGGGATGACCGGCTTGTTGTGGATGTGGACTTTGGTTCGACAGGACCTGTGTTTTATTGGGTTTGAGAAAATGAGTAGAAATCTCAATGAAATATATAAAAAGCTGACAGGGCCAGACAGATTGGAAGCAGCGGTGATAATTCCCCAGGCTGGGACGTATAAAACAGCATGCCACAAAATTCGATACAGTAGGCCACTCTGCATCGAGATGAGATTACATGTGTGCACTCAGAGACTGGTGAACCTGGGAAAATCCCTCACACGTCAAGCTGTGAAAGCAAAGGCACTGAATATAAATAAGGATTTTGAGACAATAAAGGGATAGAGATAGCACAGGACTATGTTGTGAAGATAGAGGATCAGGCATCATTTTATTGAATGGGCGAATAAAACGATGGATCGAAAGGATTGCTGATGATATTCAATATGTTGTCCAACGGTTAATCATATTAAGGGATGCGTGCATTGTGGGGACGAGGTTCACTCGTGAACTAGAATGGGGGAGGCTGAATTTGTTGATTGACCTACTCCTTTCCCGATGTTTCTGTGAAATATGTGGGTAAGCTCTGTTAATGTTGTCGCAAGCTCTCAGATGTTAGGAAATATGTTTCTGAAGAGTCGACATAATTGTGTTTCCTATTCCCTTTTCCGATACCGAGGCTGGTGCCGGGTATTCTGTCCGGTTTGATTCTTTAAGACCTTGGAGCAGAAGAGCTTATCACATGTCTTGTCTAGACTCACGTTTAGGTCAGACCAGGAAAACACGGGAGATTTTCACCTGAAAGTATAATAGGGAACCATACTGACGTTGGATTGACATTGGATTCAGTCTCTATTAGTGACACCAGATTTTAGATGTCGATATTTTATTAATTGTTTGTACTTTCCGCCAGCTGCCATACCATTAGTACTGTGTAGATGAGCAATCCAGTGACACTTGCACTACAGCTCCACCTACACATGGGGACCCAACAGAAACCACCTGAGCAGGTTATTTCTGTGCTGCTTGACAGCTCTGTCAAAAAGAATTTCCAAAGATTTGACGATCGTGATGAGACTGAGGGCATAGTCATATATTAGATTGTAATTATTCCCCTCTTACAGGACTGGAAATAGTTGAGTAATGTTCCACATCGCCAGGGAACTGTCAGAGTTGGAGCTGGAATGAAGCAGCTTTCCCAGGTACACGGATTGTTGTGCAGCAGAAGGCTTCATTCCTATTGCAGGAATAATGTCGGGAGCATTGACTTTGCCATATCTCCTGTGTCCAGCTGTTTCTTCATGTCATGTTCAGCGAGTCGAATTTGTTGAAGACTGCCATGGGTGATTCTATGGGCTTCATGGCAAGGGTGAGGTGGATCTCTACCTAAATGCTTCTGGCTAAGGATGATGCTGATATTACATCCTTGCCTTTTGCACTATGTACAGGTCTGTTAAATTAATTAGCATGGGGTTAATTGCAGAGCAGTCTCCTGCAGTGAGTCGTAAAAGCATCCATCATCATTTACGAAGAGGTTTTGCAGAACTGTTGGTCTGTTGATCTTGGGATCATTGCGCTCTGTCTATCAGATATTCGTCTTGTTGTTTGGAACGTATGCAAAAAGTGAAGTAGCTACAACCGCTTATTGTCAGTCTTTGCTACACATGGTTCTGACTCTGGCAAGTTCACCCGCACTCGTTACTGAACCATAGAGCAGCTTGATAGTAATGATAGATTATCCTGGTTATAAAAAAGTTTCAAATTCTGGTTGAATATAATATTGCTTCTGCTGCTACTGTGGTTTCCAGCACCACACCAATGTCACGAATTCTCTAAAAAAGGAATTTCAGAAAGCTAGACTTTGAAAGCATGTGCAGAGGATGTTTTGACTTCTAAATGAATTGATTGCAGTGAAGAATTAGTGACGAATAATTGAGTCACAGACTCTCAGAGTCATGCAATGTTCAGACCAAACTCGTCCATGCTCACCAGATTTCCTGATGTGAACTAGTTCTATTTTTCTTCTTTCAGCACATACACCTCCAAAACTTTTCCTATTCAGGTACCCATTAAATTGTCTTTTAAATGTTGTAATTGTACTCAACAATACTACTTCCTCTGACAGCGTGCTACATTAATGCACCACCTACTGTGAGAAACAGCTGCTCCTTAGCTTTCTTTTAAAACTCTCCCCTCTCACTTTCAAACTAACCTTGCTGGTTTTGGATCCCGCCACTCCCCCCCCGCCCCCCCATAACCCTGGGGAAAAGACTTTGCTATTCATCCTATCTCTGCACCCTCATGATTTTATAAACCTATATTAAGTCACCTCTCAACCTCCAATGCAAAACTAACAAAATCCCAGGCCATCCATATATCTTAAATCTCCAGGATCCACCCCATAATTTTAAATATTTTATCCCCTTTCCAGTTTATCGCATTCTTCCTGTAGCAGATCAATAAAAGTTATACACAATGATACAAATGTGGCCTCACCGTTCCCTTGTACAGCCACAGCATAATGCCCCAATTCCTTTACTCAGTGCTAATGTCTTCTTCACAGCCCTGTCTACCTGCGACTCAACTTTCAAGGAACTTAGTAGCTGGTCGCTATATCCCTCAGTTCAATAACACTCCCCAGGTCCCTACCGTTAAGTGACTATATCCTGCCCTGGTTTGTCTAACAAAATGCCATGTCTCACATTTATCTGCATGAAGCTCCATTTACCACACCTCAGAAGACTACTGACCCCGTAGATCAAGATCTCATTGTTCTCGTAGATAACCTTCTTCACTGTCCATTATCACACAAATCTTTTGTATCGTCTGCAAACTATCCATGGTTCCTATATTGTCATCCAAATCAATTACAAAAACAATGAACAACAGTAACCTGGTCACTGTGGCACACCGCTGGTCACAGGCGTCCAATTCGAACAATTAATCTCTCCCAGCGCCCTCGGTGTTTTACTGCCAAGCCCTTTTTGAATCTGATTATCTAGCCCTCCCTGTGATTTAGCCTTCTTAATCAATCTACCATACGGATTTTTGTTGGGCCTCACTAAGGTGTACGCAGATAATTAATGCTGTTTATCTTCCCTGTCTTCTCGGTCACCTCTTCCAAAATTGTAATCTTTCCCACACATAAAACCATGCTGACTATTATAGCAGTCCTTGCCTTTCGAAATGCATGTAAATCCTGCCTCTGAGAATCTTCTACAAAAACGTACCCACACCTGACATCAGACTCATCAGATTGTAGTTCCATGGCTTTTCTTGCAGCCATTTTGATATATGATATAACAACATTAACTGTTTTCCAGTCTTCCAATACCTCACCCGTGACTGTCAGTGGTATAAATTTAATTTGAAAGAACTGCAGATTCTGCAAATCAGACACAAAGTCAGAAGGTACTGCGAAAGCTCAGCAGGTCTGGCAGAATCTGTGCAGAAAAATCAGAGCTAAAGTTTCAGGTCCAGTGATCCTTTCACAGAACTCTGACGAATGACATGAATATCTCAGCTAGTGATCTCGAAGTTACTTCTCCGGCTTTCTGCAAAGGACTGGGATATACGTGAACAGTTCCCGGGTATTTATCTACGATTATGCATTTTACGACCTCCAGCATTTCTTCTTCTGTAATGTGGTCACGTTCAAGAATCACTTATTTTTATTTCCCCGAGTTCCCTAGCTTCCATATCTTTCTCCACAGTAATACTGAGGTGATATATTCATGTGGAATCTCACCCATGGAGGAGTAACAGGCTGTAAGGCAGCGGGGGAGGGCGATTCCTTGTGAGGAGTGTGAGCCCGACATTGCCAGGCATTTATGGGCTGTGCTGTTGAACTGTTAACTGGGTTTCTGTGTTGTTTCCTCTTTTATAGGAAGGGCTGCAATGTTTTACATTTTAACTTTCTTTTCTTTATCTTCTGCTTTGTAAAAAGATTATGTACATGAGAGGCGGGTGTGTGGAATTTGGTACCTACAATTATGCCACCTGTACAGACACGGAAACTTTTCACTGTCCTCGTGTGAGTACGTGTGACAAGGACACTAATAAACTTAATTCATCTGCTGTGAAGCTACATATACATGGCTGTTTGATTTAAAGTGGACCATATTCTCTCTCTAGTTTCTCGGCTACCTTTAATATACTTACATAATCGCTTTCAATTTCCCTTAACTTTATCAGCTACAGCTATCTCATGCTTCCTTTTTGCCCTTCTGATTTCAATGGTAAGCGTTCTACTACACCCCGTAAGCTAAAGGGATTCATGATCCCAGCTGCCTATTCCTGATATACACTTTATTCCTTTCCCATGACTGGACCATCAATGTACCCTGTCATGTCTTGTTCCTTATTCTTCACACTGACACAACATGCTGTCTCTGAGCTTTCACTATTTCGCTTTTGAAAGACTCCCACTTGCGAGATGTACTTTTATCTAAGAACAGCTTCCCCCGAATCATCTTTTGAAAGTTCTTGCCCAATGCCATCGCAATTGGCCATGTCCCAGTTTGCATCATTAACTTGTGAAACAGGCGTATCCTTTTCCAGAACAATTTCCAAACTCACAGAATTCTGGTCACTGGTCTGAAAGTGCTCGCACTCAAACAGCACAGTCACTTGCCCTTCCCTAATTTCCAAGACGAAATAATGGTGAGGCCAGAATGACGGGTGGAATAATTCCATATAATTTCGTATTAATGGTTGTGTGTGTCTCTGTGTGTGATGTCCCTTCTCTCTCCATGTCAAACCTCTTGCGTTTCAAATGAAGTATTACCAAAGTCTGCTGGCCGCCGCTGGCCATTTCAGGTAAACAGTTTGTTGTGTAAAGGCATCAAAGACAGTGACTCTCTCAGATTTGAATTAAATTCGCTACATTGTCTCGTGCACACTAATGAATGCATTGAACTTTTATTAGTGTCTTCGCTTATGCCACCATCTCTGGTGCAAGAAATCTCGATATACATTCTTCAGTATTTGGTGCAGAACAATAATAAGGTAAAAAAAAAACGGATTCGAATTACTGACCCTTACACCCCAGTGTGTGCCAGCAACGAATTTCTAGACCGCACCGTGGCAAGTGTCCAGAACACACCAGGCCGAGTCTCCAAAACGCATCAGGCCCAGTCTCCAGACCACACCAGGCACAGTCTCCAGCCCACTCTAGATCACATCACGCCACGTCTCCAGACAGCACTGGATCCAGTCTCCAGACCACACAAACTCCAGGCTCCAGGCCGCGCTGTGCATTAAATCGCGAGGCCTTGACTCCATTAGCACGCCTCTGTTCTGGGAGTCATCTTCACCATTACCATTGGAGACACTTTAAAAGTTTATGAAGGAAAAATACAGCAGAAACCAGAACAGAAATGGGAGGCACAACGTGGGTCCTAACCTGCAGACATCCTTCGTATTTCACGCTGTTTCCTTTCATATTTCACGCAGCATATTTCACACTGTTTCCTTCTTCCACATATAACTTGGAGACTCAGAACAGTTTTGTCCGATTCATTGCAATGCTGTCTTTGAAATATGAACAGAGGGAGATGAACATGACCATTACTATCCTGCATGCTGCCATTGGCTTTGTTTCAGGTCTTTATTATCCATTCTCACTGAGATTCGGAAAAGTACAACAAAACACATTGGAAGTTCGATAAATTGATATTAACTTCATCTCAACCTCTTCCAAAGTGCTTCACTCAGAGTGGCCTGGATGCAATCGTACTGCTGTGGTCAGCATAGCTCCCCTTGCTGGAGAGTTTTTTTTGCATTAATTCACGGCATAGCTCCCCGTGCTGGACAGACATTCCTTCCGGATTTACAGATCAATGCACTGCTGCTGTCTACACAGTTTTCCACACTTGGCAATTTTCTGGGTTGAAACGACCACAGGTTGATCTATGCATTGCTGACCAGATAGGCCCTCTTGGTTAATGGCTCTCTGTGGTGGATTGAGAAGTTGGTATAACTAACCATTTGAGTTGATCTGACACTGCGTTTTATTTATGTTCTCCTTCTTGTGTTTGGAACCTCCGTTTCTCACTCTATTAATGTTGCCGTGTTCCCATGTACAGCACATCATGTTTGTGAATTCACACTGTTTATGGCAGCAGCCACAGTCTCTTTATTCAGAAGCAGTCAGCAATTCCAATCGTCTTTGTGTCTTCACGTAGAAAGAAAGGATGGCCTCTAGGATAAAGGCCGTCCCCTTGGTACACAGTTCAAAACATGCTCCCCTTCACTACTTCACACCGCCAAGCAACCACATGAAAATATACAGTGTGTAATGAGAGCAATGGGACCATTGGAAACATCAGGGAGCAGACGATCAGGGAGATGGAGTAACACGTCCCATGTCTGAACTGGTCAGTGTGAACCCACCAGTAATCACTGTATCGCTGAGTCCTGTAATCTCTTTCCGTTTCAATCGCATACTGCATTTCATTCTTACTGAAAAGTTCAAAGGTTCACGCTGCCAAATTATTGTCCTATGCTTATCCAATTAGAGTGCCTCGACCAATTTTTGATAACTTCAGTTCCTAACTATCTTAATTAGAATGCATCTTTTGCATTTATCTAAATCTTTGATATCGTTTGCAAATAGCTGAGGCCCAGCACTGGTCACTTTGTCATTGCAGTCGTTGATTTGTGTAAAAATGATAAAAATCGAATTATCCCTAATTTATCCCTATTTCCGGCTCAATGACCTGTCCTCCCCTATTCACATGTCGTTACTTTGGAAGGCTGAATATTCCTTTTCATGTCCTGTGTAACAGCCCTGAGAGTTAAAACATCTGTTCCAATTGCTGAGTGGAAGGCTCCAATGGCTGAATGGCCTCATTCCGTTCCCATGTAAAACACTTGATGGGCTGAATAGCCTGCTTCAGTATATGCGCAATTACGAATGTTGCTGAATATTTTGGAACAATCAGTGAACAGCCTACTTCTGACCTTTTGATGGAGGGAAGTACATCGATGTTGCAGCTGCTGATGAACTAAAGTAACTGATGGATACCCAGTTTCCATTTGCTTAGGCCATCAGAAGAATGACCTATTTCACAGGAGGTAATGCCACATAACACAGTGGGCAGAACCTTCATTATGAGGCTGAGACATTCTCTTCATCCGGACTGTCTGCTCGGTATTCCTACAGAAGTTGTCAGAGATAGATCTATTTGTGTCAAGGTGTATGTCGTGAATGCTTCCTTCTTGTCGTTTCCCCCAACATTTACCACAAACTGGCTACTGCGTATTAGAGGCTTCTGTCTGCTCATTCAGTGGTGGATCTGTGGAGACACGTTTTGTCATGGACATTGAAGTCCCACACCCTGAGTGCGTTCTGTTTCCTTGTCACCCTCAGTGCTTCCTCTGAGGAACTGAGTTATCACCAAGGGGTTGTATGGAAGTAAAGTAGATGACAACCATCAGGAGATTTTCTGGACCTGTTGCCATGAGATTTCCCGTGTTCTGGAATCAATGTTGGGGGAATTGCAGGGTAATCCTTTCTTGACTGTCTCCCCGAGGAATTTCCCACCATTGGTGCGTCTGCCCTTCCCGCGGGACAGGATAAAACCAGTGATGGTGATGCACCTTCATTCGGTATTGCCCATCAGGCATGATTCCGTGAGTATGGCAGTGTCAGACTGTTTCCTGACCAGTGTCGGAAAAATCAGGCCGTCAGGCAGAATCACACAAGCTTGAGAATCGATATTTCTGGCATAAGCCCCTTTCCCCGAATGAGGCTGATGTGTCGTTTGGCGGAGGGGGGGGGGGGGGGGGGGGGGGGGTGGTGGGGTGCGGTTCGAGAAATAAATGGGAGGAGTGCTGGGGCTGAGGGCAAGGTAGCTGCGAATGCGATATGAAGATGAATCTGAGGGAGGAGTTGAGAGGTTAGAAAAGATAGTAGAGTGGACAGATGGGAAAGGCGATGGACTTGTCAAGAGGGCAGTGCCGAGTTGGTGACTTGAGACTCGGATAATGCTGGGGGAGGGGAAATGAGAAAACTCGTGAAATCCACATTAATGCTGTGGGATTGCAGGATCCAATGTTTAAGATCGACGTTCTTCCTCCAGTTATCGGGTGGTTCGGGTTTGGTGATGGAGGAAGACCATGACCGTGCATATCCTTGGTGTACAGGGAGAGAGTATTGAAATTTTTACCCACGGGGCTCTGTTAGTGCGGGTGTCCCAAAGACGTGCTCTGAAATGATCCACAAGTTGGTGCCCTGGCTCCCCAACGTAGAGATAATGACAATGTGTGAAACGGATACATGTGTGCAAGTGCATGTAAATTTATGATGTGTGTGGAAGGGTTCTTTGGGGCATTCGATGGAGGTGATGGTGTAGGTGTGGGCACAGGTTTTGCAATTACGGCCGGGGCAGGGAAATATGTCAGAACTTGGGTCAGTCTGGGTGTCGCGATGGACTTAAAAAAGGTTATCACAAAGGGGATGGTATCCCGAAAATGCTGATAGGGGTCGGGAGGGAAATGTATCTCTGGTGATGGGTCTTTTTGTCTGTGGTGAAAGTGATGGAGGATGATCCGAAGGATACGGAGTGAGGTGGGTTTGCAGTTAAGGACCGGGAACATTCTGTCCTTATTGCAATTGAGGGGCGGAGTTCGAGGGCAGAGGTACGCAAAGTGGATGAGAGGAGCTGGAGGCCATCATCGACTATGTGGGAGGCGAATTGCGGTTTTTAAAGAAGGAGGACATCGCGGATGTTTTAAGGTGGAATTGCTCATCCTGGGAGCAGGTGGGGCCATTGTGGAGGGATGGGGAATAATGGATGTCGTATTTACTAGCAAGTAGGGTGAGAAGATGTGTAGTCGAGGTAGCTGTAGGAGTTGGTGAGTCGGTCATAGGTGTCCGTTTTGAAACGGTCGCCAGAGATGGAGATGCAGATGTACAATAAGGGCAGAAAGGTGTCCGGGATGGTACAGGTTAACTTGAGTTTGTGATGGAACGTATTGGTGAAGTTGATGAACTATACAACCTTCTCTTGGGAGCACGAATTGACGCCGAAAAATTCATCAAAGTAGCGCTAAGAAATGTTGACAGTCTAACTAAGAGGTATCCCAGCAGCATTCAGCACAAAACATTCTGTCTGTTACTGGAATTCCCTAGAAAATACTCTAACCATCATTCTATGTAGCATTCTACCCCCGACATTAGTTGAGAACGGCCAGATGTCCGTGAATTGAAACAAATGATAAGATCCCAAGTGAAGAGGCCCCGTTGCACTGTGAGGGAGACACTGTTACGAAGTCCCCACAGGCAGTTAAAATGGTGAATACGTTTTCCCCCCGTTTACACTGGTTCACTGACCGATCACAATTGAGTCTAAAAGTCAGAAATTTTCAAACTCCATTTGTCTTCAAGGAACCAGGAGAGAATCCTTCACGAAACCAAGCTTTCACACTCCATGTTAGAATATGGGAAAAAAGTGATCTGTGTCTGCTCGCCAACGATCGAGTATGTGGAAGTTTCCTCGAACTCATCTGTTCCTTTGGATGTGTCTCTGCATGCTTGGGGAGGGAATCCCAAAGTACAGTCATCATTTGAAAATCTCACTCTGTCCTCAATGAAACAAGTCACTTTCCCTCCATGTTGATGTACAATGTGTTTTTTTTTTACCTTCCTCACAGCTAACGTAGTGACGACCTACATCCTGCTTTATAAAGATTGTGGATTGTCCCCATGTGTCAGACGTTATCTGGGAGGCATGGCAGCGGCGGATCTAATGGTCATTATTCTTGACCTGATATTGAGACACATTCCCATTGTTTATCGGGAACAGTTTTATTTCATGTTTGACATCCCCGTGTGTAATATCCACGCCGTCCTGCTTTTCGCAGCCACTGACTGCTCTGTCTGGTTCACTGTCACTTTCACCTTTGATCGATTTGCCGCCATTTGTTGCCAGAAGCTTAAAGATAAATATTGCAGTGAGAAAACGGCGGCTGTTGTTCTGGCAACAGCGACTGTGCTGAGCTGTTTAAAAAATATTGTCTGGTATTTTATGTTCTCAGGTCAATATCGGCTGGCGAACCAGCCCTGGTTTTGTAAAGTAACAGACGGTGTTCATCACTCCCCTTTCTGGGTGGCAATTGAGTTCCTCCACTACATTCTAACCCCAGCTCTCCCATTTCTCCTGATCCTGCTGCTCAATGTTCTCACCGTCAGACACATTTTAGTGACCAGCAGAGCCCGCAGGAGACTCCGCGCTCACACCAATGGGGACGCTCAGTCTGACACAGAAATGAGCAATCGCAAAAGATCTATCATTTTACTGTTTGTGATCTCGGGCAATTTCATCCTGTTATGGTCAATGTTAATGCTGTATTCTATATGGTACCGGATCGATGTGATCGGGCGTCGACCTATGTCTTTAACTGGCTTTGTGAAGGAACTGGGCTTCATGCTGCAGCTCCTCAGTTGTTGCACAAACACCGCAATTTATGCTGTGACGCAGACAAATTTCAGACAGCAGCTGAAGGATGTCCTGAAATATCCCTTCACCTAAATATATCAATCACTCAGATTCACTTACAACTCAATCCATTCTGGAGTCCCTCATTTTAGTTGAATTTTTCAGCGACAAAGCAGCCTGACGCTTTCGTATCAGCCTGTGGGAAGCGCAGGTTTGTCCAACCTTATCCGACAAGCGGGTTACAGTAATATTTCATTGATTCTATGCAGTAAGTAAAGGCACCATCCCACTGACTGCATCGATCACTTCAAAGTAAAAATAATTTAAAAATGTGCATTAAAAATTACCGAGCAGCAGAGTGAAGGATATTGTTGTTTGTCGTTGTTTTGAAGAAGCTGAGCTGGACAGAGACAGAGTCAGCCACAGTCTTGGTCCTTTGGGAAGGGGAGGGGACCAGGGCCTGAGCTCAGGAGTTCGGGAGAGAGAGAGAGATGGATTCGGGGGACAGTGGGCAAGGAGGGAAGGATAAAGAGAACGAGAAAGGAGGGGAAGAGAATGGGAAGTCGGTGGAGGGAGAGAGAGGGAGAGGGAGAGAGAGGGGAGAGTGTGGGCGACAGAAAGTGGGAAGAGGGAAACAGAGACAGTGGGAATGAAGCGGGGAGAGAGTGGGACGGGAGGTAGATGGACGGAGAGTTAGGAGAGATTGGGAAGTGGGGAGACAGAGGAACTGAGGGAATGAATGGGTGTGGGAGAGAGGGAGAGAGGTAGCGGGAGGAAGGCATTGAGGGAAGGAGAGAGAGTGTAGGGAGGTAGGGGGAAGAGAGAAAATAGGGGAGAGCTGGTGGGGAGAGGTGGGGGAGAGAGGGAAAGGGAAAGAGGGCAAAAAGGCGGGAAAAGGCGGTTAGGGCTGGCAGAGATAGTCTGGGGGAATGGGGGAAGAGAGCGATCATGGGGAGAGAGATTTTAACAGAGAGAGTATGGAGTATGAGAGGTGTGGAGAGTGCGGGGGAGATGTTTGGAGGAGAGAGAGTGACGGGTCGAAGGAGAGGGGAGAAATGGAAGTGGCAGGAGGAGAGAGAAGATTTTGAGAGACAAGAGTAGAAAGTGGGAAGAGGTATTGCAAGGAGCGCTTGGGAGAGAGAGAAAGAAAGAGGGAAATGGGAGAATATGATAGAGTGTGGACCGGGAAGGAGAGCGGGAGAGGGAGAGGGAGAGGGACTGGGACAGGGACAGAGGTAGTGTGGGAGAGATGGGGAAAGGGAAGAGATAGAGTTGGGGTAAAGGGGGGAGGGGTGGGAGGGAATAGCAGAGACAGAATATTAAAGGGTAGGGAGATTGTGAGGGAGAGAGAGGGATTGGAAGAGAAAGAGATAGGAGTGAGAGAGGGAGGGTGGACAGTGATAGTGAGAGAGGAAGAGGAGAGGGAGAGAGACTGAGAAATAGCATGTGGAAGGATGGAGAGAGTGCGGTACAGGGCGATTGGAGGGGGAGAGTGTGTGGGAATAGAAGAGGGAGAGAAAAGGAAATTGGGAGGTGGGGAAACGGATGCATAAGGGGAGGGGAGAGAGATAGTGGGCAGAGAGAGAAAGAGATATTGTGGGAGAAAGAGATAGCGCCGTGGGGAGTGACAGATAGGAGAATTAGAGAGAGGCGGAGGTGGAGGAGGCAAAGAGAGAGAGGTGGGGAAGCGAGAGAGTAATTGGGGATACGGAGAGAGAGGGGCGGGCGAGAGATAAAGTGAGCGAAAGAAGCGAGAGAAAGATGGGAAAGAGAGAAAGTGGAGAGGAGGAGGAGTCGGGACAGATTGGTTTAGATTCCCTGTAGTGTGGAAACAGGCCTTTCGACACAACATGTCCATAGCGACCCTCTGACTAATGAAGCTAACACTACGGTCAATACAGCACGGCAAATTCACGCGATCTGCATATCGTTGGACTGTGAGAGGTAAATAGAGCACCCGGAGAAAACACAAGCAGACACAGAGAGAATATGCAAACTCCATACCGAGGCTGGAATTCAACCTGGAGCTCTGGTGATGCAAGGCTGCAGTGCTCACTACTGAGCCACCGTGCCACCCACTTGACTGAATCTGAAACACGCACCAATGAGATTTGAAAACACGACCTCTGGTTTTATAAATAACAACATTCACAGGAATCTCAGCAGGTGTAGGATTTACACTCCTGAGGTTAGCACTGTTCTGCCTTGCAAACTAGCTGCGCAACCAACTGAGCTAAACTGACAGAGAGAATTAGAGCGGTGCTGGATAGGCACAACAGGTCAGGCAGCATCCAAGGAGTAGAAAAAAAATCAATGTTTCGGACAATAGCCCTTAATCAGCAAAATACACAGGAAGATTGCACGCTGGAGACAGGGGATGAGTGAGACAGAGGAATAGAGGGGGGAATGGAAGAAAGAGAGAGATAGAGATTTTAGGAGGGGGAGGTGGGCGAGAGAGGGAGCGGGAGAGAGGTGAAGGGTGGGTTAGACAGGGAGAGAGATGTAGACAGATAAGAATGGAGGCGAAAGAGATAGAGAAAGGGAGGCAAGTGAGAGAAAGAGAGGAAGAATGGGGAGCGGCAGACGGAATCAAGGGTGAGAGAGAGGGATAGGGAGGAGGGGGT
Organism: Hemiscyllium ocellatum; assembly: GCF_020745735.1. Lineage (NCBI taxonomy): Eukaryota > Metazoa > Chordata > Chondrichthyes > Orectolobiformes > Hemiscylliidae > Hemiscyllium > Hemiscyllium ocellatum. The sequence continues at coordinate 149,521 of NW_026869065.1, read as the reverse complement.
GAGGAGAGTGAAGGATGAAGAGAGAGCAAGGAGGAGTGAATTGGGAGATAGAAGAAGGGAAAGGTTAGAGGTAAGGGATGAGGAGAGAGAGGGAGGTTGTAGAGAGACAGAGAGAGACAAAGTGAAGAGAGACAGGAAGGGAGGAGATTGAGACAGAGAGGACGAGAGAGAGATGAGTGGTGAGAGACAGTGGGTATCGAAAGGGGTAGGGGAAGGCAACAAGAGGGGGAGAGAGATGCAGCTGTGGAGACAGAGAGAGGTAGATGGGGAGAGAGAAAGAGAGGTGGGGGGAGAGATATAGAAAAAGAGGATTGTGGAGAGTGAGGCGCGGTGACAGATGGAGACAGGGAGGGATTAGAGGGAGAGAGATTGGTCGGGAGAGACGGAAGGGATAGAGAGAGGGAGCGGATGGAGAAAGAGGGGTGAGGGACAGAAAATGGAAGTAGAGAGAAAGGGAGAGGGGAGGTGTAAGAGAGGTGGAAAGAAGGGGTGGGAAAGAGATGTAGAGGGCGAGGGAGAGAAAAGGGAGGCATGGGTTAGAGAGAAGGTGAAAGCGGGAAGAAAGAGGGAGGGATGGAACGGGAGAGAGAACAAGACAGAGAGAAGGTACAGAAAGAGGGAGGTGAGAGAGAGCGAAGGAGAGAGAGGAAAGAGGCTGAGTAGAAGTGAGTGGGAGAGAGAGACATAGAGTGCAAAAAGACAGTCAGGGAAATAGGATGAGAGATTGAAGGAGTGAAGGGAGAATGATTGCGGGGCAGACAGAGAGACTGAGAACGAGAGAGAGAGAGAAACAGGAGAGAGATGGGAGAATGCGACAGTGGGGGAGGACAGGAGGGTGACAGAGGGGAGAGAGAGGGACATGGGGGAGGGAGAGTGAATGGTCGAGATAGAGTGTGAGGGAATAGAGAGAGAGGGACGGATGAGAGAGATTGGGGTGAAAGACATTGGAAAGAGGAGCATGAGGGCAGAGGAGAGAGGGAGGGAAGTAGAGAGGAATATTGGAGCGTAAAAAGAGGCAAGTGAGGAGAGGGGGGAGAGGAAAAGTAAGAGAGATGAGGAGCCATCGAGACACGGAGCAAGAGAAGTGGGAGAGAGAATGGGTAGAGACAGAAATTGGAGAAAACGAGAGTGGGCAGCGAGCCAGAGAAATTGGGCAGAGAGAGGGGAGATGACGGGAAAAAGACGGAGGGAAAGGGGAAAGAGAGATGGGGAGGGAGAGATAAAGAGGGAGGCGGGAGAAATACAGAGAGGGAAATGAAGAGTAGGCCCAGAGAGGGAGGGAGAAAGGCAGAGTTACACGGAGGCACGGATGCCAGGGAGAGAAAGCGAGGAGGGAAGAGACAGCGAGAGAGAGGCTTGAGAGAGTGAGGAGAGAGAGGAGAAAGAGAGAGAGGGCGGATGGGAGAGAGTGAGGGAAGGAAAGAAAATTAAAGAGGGGAGAGAGTGAGAGACAGAGTTGTGGCAGAGCGTGGGAAAGGAGAAAGAGAGGGAGGGAAAAACAAAGAAGGATGGAGGGAAGAGAGAAGAAGGGAGCAGCGAAAGACAGGCAGCAAAGTTGACAGAGAGAGAGTGTGGGAAGGGCAGAGAGCGAAAAACACATGGGGAACAGAAGAGGGAGGAGGACAGACAGAGAGGGAAGGGTTTAGAAAGAGAGTGGTTAGAGATATGCAGGTGGGAAGAAAGAAAGGGTGGGATGGAGAGAGAGAGAGGGATGAGAGAGAGTGGAAGCCAGTGAGACGAGGAGGGCGAAAAAGAGAGAGGAGAGAGGGAATTGTGGACGTAGAGAAGTAAGAGAGTAAGATAGTTGGGGGAACGAGAGAGAAAGAGAGGGTAATGCGCCAGAGAGAGAGAGGGAGTCGGGAGAGTGAGCGACCATGGTGGGGAGAGTCAGAGAGGCAGAGATAAAGAGATAGACGAGGTACAGACACAGAGAGGGAGGAGAGAGAGACGGAATGGGGGAGAGAGAGGGAGGTTTGAGAGACTGGGGGCGTAAGAGTGAATAGGCGTGAGACTGAGGGAGGCGGGAGAGTTGGAGGAGACGGGGACTGGAGTTGAATATTGGGAGAGAGGGAGGGTGAAGAAAGAGTGATGAAGGGGAGAGAGGTAATGATCAGAGAGTGGGGGAAAGAGATTATGGTGACGGGGAGAGACAAGGAATGGAGGAGACTAGGAGACAAGTGTGGAAGTAAAGGTGGGAGCGAATGATAGAGAGAGAAAGAGAGGTGGAGGAAGCAAGGGGAATGTACAGCAAGTGGGGGAGCTAGAGTTGTGAGACAGAAAGGGAAAAGGGGGAGGGATGAGAGAGGGAGAGGAAGGAAGAGAGGGAGAGAAGGAGAGAAAGTGAAAGGGAGGTGTAAGAGAGAGAGTGAGTGAGCTTGGGAGGGGCAGAGGGAGAGGGTGGAGTGAAAGAGAGGAAGCACAGGAGGGAAAGAGCACGTAGGGCAAGAGACATTGAGAGGAGCTGAGAGAGAGACAGAGAGAGAGAGATCGAGGTGCAATACAGAGAGGGAGGAGAAAATGTAGAAAAGAGGTCGTAACGAGTGAGATACGACAGAGGCAGGGAGAGAGAGAGAGATGGAGAGACCTGGGGTAGCCAAAGATAGAGAGGAGTAGTGAGAGTGTACGAGGGGAGAGTGGGGAGGTATTGAGAGAGAGGGAGAGGGAAGAGAGCGGGAGGAAGTTTAGAGAGCGGGGGAGGGATGAAAGAGAGGCAGAGCTGAGGGAATGTTGGGAGAGGAAGGCGGGAGAGAGAGGTGGAGAGGAGAGATGGAGGTGGAGCAAAAGAGGCATCTTGACGACAGAGAGAGAGGGACAGAGACAGAGGGGTTGCGACAGAAATAGGACTGGGACTAGCAGACGGGGAGACAGGGGATGGATAGAGCGACTGGGAGGGAAGAGCACTGGAGCGAGAGAGTAGAGAGCGAGGGACAGAGGGAGGGTGTCAGAGAGAGAGAGTTATGGAGAGAGCTGGGGAGAGTTTGAGGGAGAGTGGATGTCATGGCACGGGGCGAGAGGCGGGGGAAGAGAGAGGGAAGGTCATAAGAAAGACAAAGACTGAGGGCAAGAGAGAGAGAGAGAAGAAGGAGGTAAAAGGGTAGAAGAGAGAGTATAAAGAGTGAGAGAGGACATAGCAAGTGAGAGAGATAAAGAGAGCTATGGAGCTAGAGAGAGGGGCAGACAGAGTGAATGAAGAAGGCACGGCGGAGACTGAGGGAGAGCAAAGCAAGATGGTGAATGGGGAGAGAATGATGGAGGACTGAAAGAAAAATGAGAGAGAGAGATTGTGGGGACGGGAAGGCAGGAGAGACACGAAGTGTTGGAGAGAGCATGGGTTGAGTAAAAGATGCAGCGAGAGGAGAACGAGAAGGGAACAGAGATGGAGGGAGGTGGTCCGAGAGAGCGAACAGGGAGGGATACAGAAAGACAGAGGAAGATGGTTAGAGAGGGAAGGAAACGCTATTGAGAGAGATAGGGAGGGGTGTTAGAGAGAGACGGAGGGTAAAGAAGTTAGAAGAAAGTGCAAACAGTGAGGGGGCAGAGGGAAGGAGAGAGAGAGGTGAAGAGAGCTGGGCATACAGGGAGAGAGGTTGATAGAAAGTAGATGGGGCGCACAGAGCGAGGGATGTGGAAGAGAGAAGGAGGGGAGACGGAGAGAGAGGGAGAGGAGAGGGAATTCGGAACAGAACACGCAGCTAGGGGATAGAGAAAGACAGATTCAGAGGGAGGGGAGAGGGAGAGGACAGTCTGTTGCAGAAAAGAGAGATAAGGTTAGAGAGAAGAGAGGATGAGAGAGAGGGGAGACAGAGAGAAAAAGAGAATGGGGAGCGAGAGAGAGAGGAGGAGAGGACAGCGAGGGATGGGTGGAGAGAAGGAAGCAGGTGAGAATCGAAATCTGGGGGAATGATCGAGAGAGAAAGAGCGGGAGGTAATGTGAGAGCGAATGAGAGATTGTGAGGCAGAGATGAAGGGTGAAAGGAGGGAATTGGGAAAGAGGGAGAGAGGGACGAAGGCATAGATGGAGGAAAGGAGATAAAAAGGAAACTGAGGAGGGTGAAAGAGACCGGGTGAGTGAGGGGGAGGAAGAGAGGGAGATGACAGAGAGGGAGGGAGCTGAGGAAGAGAGGTAGACTGCAGACAAAGACAGGCAGCAGAGAAGAGAGAGAGTCTGAGGGGCGAGATAGAAATAGACGTGAGAGAAAGAGAAGGAGGTGTATCGAGTGAGGGAGAGTTTTGGACAATGAGAGTGGGAATCGAAAGAGAGTGAGGGGGAGGAGAGATAATTTAAGCGGGTAGAGAGAGGGAGAGAGAGGGACTGCTGTGGAGAGAGAAGGCAGACTGCGAGAGAGGAAGAGAGAGCTGTGGGGAACGAGAGAGTAAAACAGAGAGAATGGGGTACAGAGAGGAGGGAGAGTTTACAGAAAGGAAGACGAGCAGAAAGGAATAGAGAGAGGCGTAAGAGGGTGAGGGGGTGATGGGAGACAGGGAGATGGCGAGAGACAGGGAGGGGGAAGAGAGAGTGAGGAAGGAGAGGGAGAGGGACTAATGGGGACAGACATTGGGACGTATGAAAGGATGGGTGAGACACAGAGTGGCAGAAGTGGAGAACGAGTGGAGGGTAGGAGAGATGGGGACATGTCGACGAGAGGGGGAGTGGGAGTGAGAGGGACTGGCGAGAGTGAAAGTGGGCGAGAGAAAGGTGGAAGGTGCAGAGAGAAAAAGAAAGAAACTGAGAGAGCGAGAGAGCGAGGCTGAGAGCGGGTGGAGAAAGAGTGAGAGGATGGATTGAGACAGAGAAAAGTGTGAAAAATATAGAGAGGTGATAAAGTTTGGGGAAGGGGGATGACAGAGCGAGAAGAGAGGTACCAGAACAGGGACAGTTGGAGTGGATAGAGAGCGAAGGAGGTCGAGGTAGAGAGATAGACATGGACGGCAGACAGAGGGGGGAAGAGCAAGAGAGAGGGCGGGGTAGACAGAAGGAAGGCACGAGCGGGGCTGATGATGATTAAGAAAGACAGTGGGGATAGAGGGAGAGGAGGAAGAAATGGAGAGAGAATAGGTTAGAGGAAAGGGGTGGAGAGAGGAATGAGATGGGAGACACAGAGAAGGATGGGAGAGGGAGTTAGATGGGGAAGGAGAAAGAGAGAAGTGAGGGAGTGAGAGAGAGAGAGAGCGAAAGAGAGGTAGGCAGAGAGAGAAGGAGAGGGACTTTTGGAGATCGAATGACAAACAGGAGGCAGTGAACGGCGAAAGAGAAGGGAAGAGGGGGAGGTGCGAAAATGGTATAGGAAGGAAAAGGGGAGACAGAGGTGGAGATTGTAAGGAAGAGGTGAGAGAGAAGCGGCGAGAAGGAGGGAGGGGTCAGAAAGAGACGGAATGTGCAGAGTGAAAGAGAGGAAAGTGGGAAAGAGGGAGGCTGACAGACAGGGGAACAAAGAGAGGACGGATGATGAGAGAAAGACGGAGATGGAACAGAGAGAGTGAGAGAGAAACAAAGAGATATCGAGCGATAGTAAGGCCGAGAGAGAGAGTATAGAGAGGGAGGGGTGGACAGAGAATGCAGGTGTGACGAACGAAATAGAGAGGTGGGGACAACGAGCGGAAAAGAGAGAGGGAGGAGAGAGAGGCAGATAGGAAGAAGTTTACTGAGAGGGAGTTGGGAGAGAGAGGGAAAGGGGGAGTGAGAGACAGGGAGAGGGAGAGATAGAGCGGTAAGGAGATAAAGAGAGGAGTGGCGAGGGGAGAGTGAGGCGGAGAGGGAAAATGTCGGCGAGATAGAGATATGAGCTAGGAGATACTGAGGGTTAGAAGACGGAGAGATAGGGATGCTGTGGGAGAGAAAGAAAGAGGACAGAGAAAGGTGTGTAGAGAGAAAGAGAGGGAATTGGAGTGAAAGAGAGGGTGGAAGGATGGGAGAGAAGTGGATGATGAGGTGGAGACAGATTGAATTGGACAGAGAATGAGAGTGAGGGAGGCGAGAATACAGAGACTGGGTTGGACGATAAATAAAGGGAAGTGGCAGACAGAGGGATAGGGAGGCTGGAGAGAGGGGAGTTGCAAGAGAAAGGGAAGTGGGTGAGTAAGAGGAGGGGATGAAGAGAGTGAGAGAGAGAGATACAGCGAAGGGGAAGAGAGAGTCGCTGGGGACGGAGTTAAGAGAGGCTAGAGGGAGAGAGGATGATGGTGAGGTATAGAAGCTAAAAGAGAGAGAGAGAAAGGAGGGAATAGACAGTTAAAGTGGGAGTGGGGGATAGAGAGATTGAGGGAGTGAGGTGGAAGAGGAAGAGAGAATGATTGGGGACAGAGAGAGGGGAAGAACGAGAGAGGGAGGTGAAAAGGGTGAGTGGGAGGAGGGAGAGATGGATACGGCAGGGGAGAATGAGAGAGAGGTGAGGGAGAAGGTGAGAGAACGAGGGAGACTTCAGGGAGAGAGGCAGGGTGCAGAAGGGAAAAGGAGGGAAAGTGGGAGAGAGAAAGAGTCTTGGATAGTGGGAGAAAGAGCGTGCGAGTGTAGAGAGAGAAAAGGTGAGGGATAATGAGGGACGTGAGAGTGAATGCGCGAGTGGAGAGAGACGGGGGAGAGAGAGGCAGTGTGGAGAGAACCGTAGGGATGGAGAAAGAGAGGCATAGGGGTAGTGAGATTAAGAAGTAAGTGACCGAGATAAGGAAAATGGGGGTGCAGAGAGAGAGAGAGAAGAATGGAAGGAAACAGACAGATGGAGAGGGTGTAAGAGAGACAGTGGTAGGGCCAAAGAGACAGAGAATGAGGGGGAAGTAAAGAGAGACAAAGCGGGAGAGCGGAAGATTGAGTGATGTGAGAGGTATGCGGACGGGGAGCAAGAGAGAGAGGCGCGGAGATGGAGTGAGAAGGATAGACAGAAATTGGGAAGAGGGTAGGGAGAGAGACAGAGAGAGAGAGAGACAGGGAGGTGGGGAGAGACAGAACAGAGGGAGAGAGTGGGACAGGTGTAGAGAGAGAATGGGGCAGAGAAAGGGAGCGGGAGAGCGTGAAAGGACGAGGATGGGGGTGGAGGGAGAGAGAGAGAGAGGAAGGAAGAAAGAGGGGTGGTGTGCAGCGAGAGAGGGAACGGAACGGGAGAGAGTGAAGGAGGGGAGGCATGAGGGAGAGTAGGCGAGAGAGGATGGAGAGAGTGAGGAACTTGAACGTGCAGCAGCAGAGTAGAAAGGTCGTTTGTGAGAAGGAGACAAAAAGGGTTGTTGAGAAAGAGAGGGTGAGGGGATAGAGACACAGCGGGGGGAGAGAGAGAGAGGCGAAGAGAGAGCGTCGGTGGATAGAGAGAGGAGGAGGTGAGAGACAAAGAGGGATGGGGAGAGAGAAGGTGCAAAGAGAGGTGTGAGACAAAAGGAGAGGGGTGAAGGGGCGGAGAGAGACAGGGAAAGGAGGATATTGGGAAAGGGAGAGAGAGGAGAAAGGTGGGGATGGAGAGAGAAAGAGATGGAGGAGAGAAAGGGAGAGGGTCTGGGTTAGAGGGAGAGACAGGGAGAGAGGGAGGGGTGACTGAGAGAAGTTGAAACAGAGGTGGAGAGGGAGACAAAGGGATACTGCCAGTGGTGAGAGACAGAGAGGGACGGGAGGGAGAGTGGCGTGAATGAAATGGAATGAGAAAGTGAGCGAGAGACAGAAACGTGAGGAACACAGAGAGAGATGAGAAGGGAGCGAGAGGGAGGGAATGAGAGGGAATGGACGGGTATAAGGGAGAGAATGAGAGAGGTGCAAGAGGGAAGATTGGTGCGTACAGATGGAGGGATGAAGGGTCGAACAGAGAGAGAGGGAGTGTGGGAGAGATGCGTGGGAAGACAAGGGGAGAGATGGAGCGGGAGAGAGTGTGGATAGGTTGTAGAGAGTGAGTTGTTGTCGACAGGGAGGAAGTGAGGGAGAGAGAGAGACAGAGAGAGAGGTAAGCGGGAAAGAGCAAGGGCAAGGTCGAGAGTTTGGGAGTTGAGAGACACTGGGGAGAGAACTCGAAGGAGAATTGGAGGAGAGGAGTGGGGTCAACGAAAGACAGATAGGGAGGGGAAGAAAGAGATAGCAAAAGGGTGTGAAGGGAGTGAGAGTGAGGTAAGAGTGCGAGTGAACATTGGAGGGAGAGTGGGGGTTGAAAGGGCGTGTAGAGAAATTGGTGGGTGAGAAAGTATGAGTTGAGAGAGACCAAGTGGTGGAGCGAGCGGGTGAGAGAGAAATAGGGAAAGCGGAGAGGGTGAGTGGAACGGTGGGGAGAATGGGTTGGTGGCTGAAAGAGGAATGGTTAGAGAGAGGGAAGGGGAGAGAGAAGGGTGTGGTCAGAGTGAGAGGGAGAGAGAGTGGAAGCGAGAGATGGTGGCAGAGAGAGTTAAGGAGAAACCTACAGGAGAAGGGGAAGGAGTGCAGCGAGAGGATGTAGAGAGTGCGGGGAGAGAGATGGGAAAGAGAGCGAGTGGAGATGGGGAGGCGATAGTGGGGTTAGAGAAGGAGTGTGGTTGGTTAGGAGAGAGGTCATGATTGGGAAAGAAAGTTAAGAAGTCGATTGAGGAAGAGAGCGGGCGGGGTTCAATGTGAGAGAGTGTGGGGGTTAGAGAGAGTGGGATGGAAGGAGAGACAGGAGAAGGTGTGAGGGAGAGGGGGTGTGAGGACGAGAGATGGGGAGGGGAGAGAGACAGAGAGAGGGAAGGCTGGGAAAGGTGGAGAGAGAGAGCGAGGGAGGTGAGCCAAAGAGAGAAAGAGTGATATGGGAGTGAGAGACAGAGATGGAGAGAGGGCGGAGAAAGAGCGCGGGCAACAAAGGCAGGGAGACACAGAGGGTGTCGGAAAAAAAGAGAGGGAGAACGTGGGGTAGAGAGGGAAAGAGAGCGCAGTGGGGGGAGACAGAGAAGGGGAGGAGTGAGGGAGGGGAGAAAAAGGGAAATTGGATAGAGAGATAGAGACAGTGGGGGAGAGTGCGAAGGCAATACTAGGAGTGAAAGGCAGACAGAGAGAGCAGGAGGCTAGTTCAGGCAGAGACAAAGTAGGACCGAGAGGGGTGAGATAGAGGAAGATGGGAGCATGAGAGAGTTTGAGCTGGGCGAGATGGGGGGGCAGGATGGGAGCGACAGTGGGAGAGAGCAGGAAGAGAGTGGGAGGTAGGGAGGAGGGAATAGATCGCGAGAGAGAGAGAAGTGAGAGTGTGATGGAGAATTAGAGAGAGATAGGATGATAGAGTGTGAGGGAGGTGGCCATAGAGACAGTGAGGGAAAGAGAGATGTGATGGTGGATGGAGAGAGAATTGTAGGGGAGAGCATGAGGGAGGTGAGAGACAACCAACGAGTGGAGGGAGGGAGAGGGTGTAAATCGAGGTACTGCAGAGAGAGACCAAGGGGTGGAGAGAGAGAGGCAGAAAGAGAAGAAGGGAAGGAAACATATGGACAAAGAGGGATTGAGAGAGACAGGGCTCGGAGAGGCAGAGAGTGAGGGGACAGAAAGAGGGTCAAACAGGGAGACCGCGAGAATGAGGGGTGTGACAGTGAAAAGGGGGGGAGGAAGAGAGGGAGACCGCGCCGATGAGGGAGTTGGAAGCGAGAGAGAGAAATCGGGGAGGGTTAGGGAGAGAGGGGCACAGGGAAGTGGGGAGATACAGAAAGGAGTGGGAGAGAGGGCTGGAGAGAGAATGTGGCAGAAATACAGAGGGGCGGAGATGGAATGGGGATGACGGAAAGATGCCGAGAGAGGGAGGGGAGTGAAGTCAGAGAGAGTTCGGGGGGAGAGAGGTAAATGGGAAAGAGAAAGAGAGAGTTGGAGGGAACGAGAAAGAGAGAGAAAGTGGGAAAGTGTTCAGAGAGAAAAGGGAAGGTGTCAGAGAGAGGGGGCTGGAAGAAAGCGTGATAGAGGATGGAGATGTGTGAGGCAATCAGAGGCACAGACGAAGAGAACCAGCGAGAGAGGGGGCAATGCCGGAAATCAGCGAGGTGGGGAGAGGGAGACAGAGAAAGGAAGAGAGAGAGAGAATGATAGTGTGAGCAAGTGAAAGGATGCGAGAGAGGAAAGGGCAAAATACAGAGAGGGAGTCGGGAAGAAGAGAGAGAGAAAGAGATGAGGAGAGAGAGAGGGGAAGCGAGGCAGTGATGATTACAACAGGGTCAGGCAGAGGAGATGGGCAGGTGAGAAGTGGAAGGCAGGGTTTTAAAGAAAAGAGAGAGGGAAATGAGGGTAGAGAAGATAGTGGAGACAGAGGAAACGGGTGAAGAGAGAACAATGAGAGAGGGACAGGGACGGGAGCGACGGAAGGAGAGTGAAGGAGGGGCAGAGAGGGTCAGGGAGGGAAGACAGAGAAAAGGGAGAGGGTGGAGAGAGGGATGGGGAGAAAGACAGCATGTGGAAGGGAGGGAAGGTGAGATTGACTAGGAGGACAAAAGTGAGAGTGAGGAAAGATGAAGAGAGTGGGGCAGTGAATGAAGTGAGGGAACAGTAGAGATATAGAATGGGGTCGGAGAGAGAAGGAAAGGGAACGGAGCTTCAGAAAAAGGGAGGAAGGTGGAGAGAGACTAGGGCATGAGAGAGAGTTTGGGCGGTGAGAGGAACTCGTGGATTGGGGGTGGGTGAACTCCCTGTCTAGCTCTCTCTTCCCTCCCACTCTCTCATCCATCTCAGAGACAGAAGGAGAGAGAGAGAGAGAGACAGTCTTGATGGGGAGAAAGATAGGTAGGTGTGAGGTTGAGAGTGGAGCGAGAGAGAGTGTAAACAGAGAGTGAGAGAGAAGCGGGAGCGAGGGGGAGAGAGAGGGAGAGGAGAGAGAGGTGGGGAGCAAAAGAAATGCTGCAGAGGAGAGAGAGAGCAAAAGGTAGACAGAAAGAAATGGGGGGAGAGAGAGAGAGTGCGAGGGAGATAAAGCATAGGGAAGTGAAGACGGATAGAGAGAGAGATGGAAGGGAGATAGAGAGATGAGGAGGGGAAGACAGAGAGAGGGACGGAGGAGGAGAGGGAGAAGGAGGAGATTATGAGAGAGAGGAAAGAAGAGAGGAAGGGGAGTGCGAGACAGACTGAGAGAGAGGGAGAGTGAGATAAGGAGAGGAGGATGAGAGGGACAGAGAGAGGTGAGAGAGGAAAAATGTGGATTGAAAGAGGGAGGCAGGTGGGGGAGTGAGAAAGATAGAATTGGGGAGATATGAGAGAAAGTAATAAAGGGATCAGGGAGAGGGATGCAAAAGAGAGAGGGAGAGATTGAACGGTGACAGAGAGAGAGGGAGGCGGAGAAAGGGCGACGGCAGTGGTGAGAGATAAAGAGCGGGGAAGAGAGGGAGAGAGGGAAGAGTGAGAAGGGACGAGAGAGGATGGGGAAGGGTTAAGGAACATGACCGGTAGCTGACAGAGCGGGAGGGGAGTTGTGACATCGAGAGAAAGAAATGGAGAGATGGGAGGGACTGCGGGGGAGGTAAAGGGGGCGAGAGAGTTTGTGGGCAGGCGTTGGGGAGTGATAGACAAGAGGGAGATAGAGTGGGGTAGAGAGGGAGATGCACTGAGACGGAGGGCAGAGAGATGGGAAGAGAAATAGTGAGGAAGGCAGTAGAAAGGGAGAAAAGGAGGGAAGCTGGATAAAGAGAGATTTAGTGGGTGGTTGGAGAAAGAGAGAGCCAGAGAGGGGAGAAGTGTGTGAGAAGGGAAGGGAGAGAGAGAGAGAGAGAGAGAGAGAGAGAGAGAGAGAGAGAGATTTGACTGGCAGAGGGGGTAGGTGAGAGAGTGAAAGATGGGAAAGAGAGTCGTGTAAAATAGCTCGAGCAAGAGGGGTGGGTATAGACAAAAAGAGCTGGAAGTGGGGCAGACGGGAGGAGAGAGAAGGGTGGGTAAGTGACAGGAATGGGAGAATGGGGGGAAGACATACACGAGCGAGAAAGAAAAGAGCGAGGGTAGAGACAGGGTGGGGCAAACAAGAACGAGAGGTAAAGAGAGGGAAGGGGAGAGAAATGGGTTGGGGACAGAGAAGGAGTGGGGGAGAGCTGGAGAAATGTGCGGGGAAGCGACAGAGAGAGAAAGAGAGGGAAGGGAGTGAGAGAATGAGTGGGTTAGAAGGTGGAAGTCAGGGAGATATGGAATAGGAAAAGTGAGGGACAGGTTGAGTGAGAAATTGGGAGGGAAGGGAGAGGGTAGAGATAAATAGAAAGGGAGGGGAAGAAAGGGAACACCAGAGAGAGAGATAGAAAGCGGGGAGAGCGACACAGGGATGGTGAGTGGGTAGAGAGGGAAGCGTGTAGCAAGTGGAACGCCGGTGATAGAGGGAACAGGGGATTAGGAGTGGGAGAGAGGACGACGGGAGCATTGCTCTCTTAGAGAGAGAGGAAGCAGAGAGAGGGTGAAGTCGAGAGGGAGATGGGAGAGAGAAAGGGGAGAGACAGAGACAGAAAGGGAATGGAGTTGATAAAGAGAGTGGGAGGGGGAGAGCGAGGGGAGAGAAATGGAAATGGAGGGGAGAGAGTGGGAAAGAGAGAGCGGCAGAAAGGGAGAGAAATAGTGTGGGAGGCGGAGAGAAAGTGGGGAGAGAGGGAGAATGGGGAAAGAGGGGGAGAAAAGGTAGATGGAGGAGGGAGTTAGGAAGAGAGCGGAGGTGAGCACGAAAGAGAGAGAAGCGAGATAGAGAGAAAGATTCGGGAAAGGAAATTTCTGAACGTAATGGAGAAATGGTGAGGTATGAGCTTGAGGGGAGTGACAGCGTTGGGGAGAGTCAGAGTGAGGAAGGGGGAATGAGATGGAGGGGAGAGTGAGTGGGAGCGTTTGGGTGAGAGAGTAGAGCCTGGTACAGAGAAGGTGAAAGTGGGAGAACAAAAGAGAGGACGGGAGAGATAGTTGTGGAGGATTGGAAAGGGATGGGGTAATGGAGAGAGAGAGAGAGAGAGAGAAAGAGAGAGAGGGAAGGATGCAATAGAGACTGGGCAGTGAGAAGAGAGCGAGAGAGTGGCAAGACCAAGAGGGCTAATGAGAGGGGTGCAAAGACAGGGTTGAAAGAGAGAGAAATGGTAGGGGAGAGGGAGAGATAGAGAATGAGGGTGCAGACAGAGCGAGGCAGTGTGGTGGTACAGAGAGAAAGAGAGATAGGGGAGTGAGAAACTCAGGGTAATGGAAAGAGAATGGGGAGAGCAGGATAACCGGAGGGGGAAAGTTTGAGAGAGGATGAAGAGAGAGTGTGACGGAGAGAGAGATTTGAGAGAGAGGGAGATAGAGTGAGGGGGAGGTTTAGAGTGACAGGGTGAGGGAAATAGGAAGAGGGTGATCTGGAGAGACCAAGTGAGAGGCAAGACAGAGATGAGGAAATAAAAGGTTTGGAGTTTGATTGAGGGGCGAGGAAAAGAGACTGAGAGGCAACGGGAGAGTGTGGTCGTGGAGAGACAGTTATAGTTTGGTGGAAAGAGAGAGATGGAGTGGATAGACAGAGAGAGATGGATGGTGCTGGCGAGCTGGAATGAGAGACAGACCGAGGGGCGGGGGCGAGAGAGAGGGAGGGGGAGAGAGTGAGTGTAGGTAGATGGAGGGCGTAGACATAGCGAAGGAGGTGTGAGAGAGGAAAGGGATGGGAAGGGACAGAGAAAGAAGGGGCAAGGGAAGAGGGTCGGGAGAAAGGAGAGAACGTGAGATATGGAAGAGAGAGATAGTGGACGGAAACAGAGGATAGAGAGAGGAAGAGGGAGAGAGAAAGCGAGAACGATAGTAGAGGAGATGAGAGTTTGGGGGAGAGACAGGGAGATGGATGAGACAGTGGGAAGGAAGAGAGAGCTAGACAGGGAGTGGAAGATAAAGACAGAGCAGAGAGATGGGAAAGGCAGTGAGAGGGATTGAAATAAACAAAGGCAATGGAGAGAGAGGTCTGGATAAAGAGTGAGAGGTAGGGGAGAGGAGAACGGGAAGGAAGAGAAAACAATGGAAGGGGAGCGAGAGGAAAGGGACAGAGAGACAGAGGGAGAGATTAGAGAGAGGGAGTAATGAGAGGTCAGAGAGAGAGCTGGAGGGAGGATGACAGAGTAATATACGAAGGAGGCGAGTGAAAGAAATAGAGAAAGTGAGGAGAGTAAGGGAGAGAGAGAGCTTTGTGAGAAACGAAGAGTTGGAGGAGAGAGGTGATGAAAGGTGAGAGAGGGCTAAAGGGATTGATCGATGGAGAGGGGAAGCGGGAATGTGGGGAGAGTCACACAGCTTAGGGAGAGAACGGGAGGGTGAGCGAGAGTAGGGATGAGAGACGGGGAGAGGGCAGTAACAGATAGGGAATGGGTGAAGAAGGAGAGAGGCAGAGGGAGAGGGGGAGAGAGAGGGCAATGAGGAGATACAGACAGGAGGGGGCGAGAGGGGTGAGAGAGGGAGGGGAGGAAAAGAAATACAGACTGAGGCGGGAGGAAGAGAGAGAGAGAGACAGAGAGGAGGAGGGTGAGAGAGGGGAAGGGAGAGAGAGACGAAGGGAGTAAGAGAGACTGGAGAGGCAGAGGTGAAAGAAGAGAGTGAAACAGGGAAAGTGGGAGAGAGGAAAGATTTAGTGACGAAAGGAGGGGCGAGTGAGAAAGAGTGGGAGATAGGGTGCGAGAAAAGAGAGGAAAATGAGAGAGAGTGTTGGAGGGGGTTAGAGAAATGGAGGCGGAATAGAGAGGGAGCAGAGAGAGTGAGGGATTAGGAAGTAAGAGATCGGGAGGGATGTGAGAGGGAAGATATAGACAGCGAGGGAGGGGAAGACGGGCAGGATTAGGGACAGAGAGAGACAGAGAGTCAGGAAACATGAGAGGGGGAGGGGAGCCATAGAGGTAGGTGTATAGAGCGTGAAACTCAGGAGAGGTAAGGCGTGTGCGGATAAGGAGGGGGAGAAAGTGGGATAGAAGCATTGATATTTATCTGGGAGAGGGGACGGAGAGCGAGCCTGAAGGAAAGATAGTGGGTAGCAGAGAACAGGTGATGGAAGAGCGAGGAGGAGTGAGTCAAGGAGTGGAAGGAGAGAGTGGAAGGGAGAGAGGGAGAGAGAGAGGAAGAGATGGGGCGTGAAAAGCGGTGGGAGGAGGGGTAGGAAAGAGACGGGGCATGCTCGTGGGCCGAAATAGTGAAGGGGAGAGAGTGTGTGGAAGGGAGAGTGAGGGGGGGAAGAGAGACGGTGAGGGAGGTCGTTGAAAAGCAGTGACGGTGGGTGGAAAGAAGGAGAGCAGATGGGAAAGGACAGAGAGAGGAGGTAGGGTGAAAATTCATAACCACATGGTTCTGCAACTCGATCACTCAATTCATATAAGCTATAACTCTGTATGCCTTCTGAACAACCATGTCAAGCTGGGTGGTAACTTTCAAGGATCTGTGAACCTTGACACCGAGATATCTCTGCTCATCTACTCGAACACGAATGTTAACATGAGCCCAGTACTTTGCATTCTGTTTACTCAGATCAAAGTGAATCAACTCACACTTGTTCACATTGTGCTCTATTTTCCACCTCTCAGACCAGGTCTACAACTTATCTATGCCTTTTGGTAACCTACAACATCCTTCGTCACTATCCACAACGCCACCGACCTTAGTGTCGTTTGCAAATTTACAAACCCGTCCTTCTACGCCCTCAACCAGGTCGTTTATAAAAATGACGAACAGCAGTGGTCCCAACACCGACCCTTGCAGTACCCCACCAGTAACTAGACTCCAGGATGATAATTTCTCATCAACGACCACCCTCTGTCTTCTTTCAGCAAGCCAATTACTAATCCAATCTGCTGTATCTCCCACAAACCTATTCCTCCACAATTTGTACAATCACCTACTTTGGTGAACCTTATCGAACGCTTTGCTGAAATCCATATACAACGCATCAACCGGTTTATTCTGTTCTACCTGTTTCGTCACCTTCTCAAAGAACTCAATAAGGTTTGTGAGGCACAACCTACCCTTCACAAAACCGTGCTGACTATCCTTAATCAAATTATTATTTTCAAATGATTACAAATCCTATCTCTTATCCCCTTTTCCAATATTTTACCAATTACTGAAGTAAGGCTCACTAGTCTGTCATTATCGGGGTTGTCTCTACTCACCTTCTGGAACAGGGGAACCACATTTGCCTTCTTCCATTCTTCTGGAACTATTCCTGAAGACAATGATGATTTCAAGAGCAATACCAGAGACTCAGCAATCTCCTCGCTGTCTTCAAAGACGTTTCGATGATACATCCCGTCCGGCACATGGGAGTTATCCATTTTCATGTAGATATAGATATCGCCCACTTTTCAAAAGTTGGCTTTTCACCACTACCCTTTCCGAATGACCTACATTTGTACTTTGTTTCGCTAACCAAAGAAATCCGAAGAGGATTTTCACTTTTACGAAGAAAGCCGAAATTTTTCCCACACAAATTAGTGCTACTGCACTTTACACCATATCAACTTGCGAACAGTTTCGTAGGAATATTCTACTTTCTGATACCGAGGGGTACCTGTATATATCTAAGATCATGCTTAAATCGATTTGATACCTTTCTCTATCTTCCCTGAGTTTGGTCATTTTCGTATAGATGTTAATGGGATATGGGTATCTCTGACTGGACCACCATTATTCACTTTCCAAGTTGACCTTGAGTCACTGCAGTCCATCTGTTTGATCTGATTTGATTTGATTTATTTTACACAAATGTACAACGGATATATTTGTTTTGCATGTAGTGCAGGCATATGATAGTAAACAAGAAAACAGAGATCATAGGGTACTTCGACAGAGTGAGGCATACATGGTTACAGCTTCACAGGAGGTGAGCAAAGCAAGATCGACATTAGCAAGATTAATATTATTTGATAAGTTAGAGATGTCAATTTGTCAGTCTAATAATGGTAGGGAAGGAAGTGTTCCTGAGCATGCTGGTCCATGTTTTCAAACCTCTGTGTCTCCTCCCTGTTGGAAGAGGTTGAAGGAGATCATTACAAGCTTGGGAGAGATCTTTGATGTTGCCAGCCTTTCTGCGACAATGACAAGTACAAATGGATGGGTGTACAGGGAGTACAGTAGGGGACGGAGGGACACAACCATGGGAGCACAGGGAGTACAGTAGGGGACTGAGGGACACAGCCGTGTGTGTACAGGGAGTACAGTAGGGGACTGAGGGACACAGCCGTGTGTGTACAGGGAGTACAGTAGGGGGCTGAGGGACACAGCCGTGGGTGTACAGGGAGTACAGTAGGGGGCTGAGGGACACAGCCGTGTGTGTACAGGGAGTATTGTCGGGTGTTGAGGACACGTCCTTCAGGAGCTCCAGTGTTGATTGTTATTGTGGAGGAGATGCTTTTACTTATCTTAGCTGATTGTGGCCTGTCAATCAGAAACCTGAGGATCCAGTAGCAGAGGGTTGAACTGAGACCAAGGCAGTAGAGTTTTGTGATTAGTCTGTAAGGGATAATGATTTTGAAGGTGGAGCTTTAGTCAATGAGCAGGAGTCTGGTGTAGGTGTCCTTGTTGTCCAAATGTTCCAGAGATGCATGCAGGGCTCGGATATGGCATCTGTTGTGAACCCGGTACATCAGTAGGCAAATTATAGGGCAGCAGGGCAGGCTGGGAGACTGGAAGTGATAACCAGCCTTTCGAATGACTTCATGATTATTGAGGTCAGAACCAATAGGCGATAGTCTTTTAGGGCACCTTCCATGTGCTTTCTCACTTACGAGAATGATGATGACCTTCTTGAATCAGGTTGGGACTTCGGTTTCAGGAGGCAGAGACAGAAGTTGTATGTGAATACCTCTGACAGTTGGTCCACACAGTGCTCAGCCAGGAACACTGTCCAGGCCCATCACTTTCTTTGGTTTGACTCACTGGAAGACTGACCATGCCTGCAATGGTGATAGCGGTTACAGGTACATTCTGGGTCTTTTGGGGCCGGTGTCAGCTCCCAGTTAGTGACAGTCACACAGTCATTTATTATTGACATCCCCTCTCCCACCTCCCTCCGTCGTCATCAACACACAGTGACCTTGGTTGGAGTGAGCATCACGCAGTCAGCGTTGAGGCAGTTTGCCATTAATAGACTGGGATCGTGCGCCATAACGGGGTAAATTCAGAATAAAATGGTGTGCAGGGTGTCAGTGCCAGTGGTGCAAGGAGTGAAGACTTTGCAGATGTAATTCCAGTCAAGCCACTGCTTTAACCTGAATGAAGTCAGGCACCTTGACTGTTGTGCCTTTTCAATGGTGGACTGTCCTTAGGTAGTCAGGAAGTGCCATTTACACGAACCATCTGACCTGACGAGTTTCACTAAGTTTGCAGATGATACAATGATGATTGGATGGGCAGGTGATATTGAGGAAGTGGGGAGGCTGCAGAAAGAAAGGACAGTCGAATCTAAAAAAAATAGCAGATGGAACGCAAGTATGGGAACGTCTGAGATTATGCACTTCAGTAGGCAGAATACAGGCAGATGCGATGTTCTAAAAGGCTTCATGCAATCTGAAGCACAAAAGAAGTTTGGAGTACTCGTCCTCTTCTTGTGGTTAATGTACAGGTTCAGTTGACAGTTAGAAAAGCAAATACAATGTTAACATTCATTTCAGGAGAGCTAGAATACAAGATCGGAGACATACTGCTGCGAATGTAATGGGCTATGATCAGACGAAATTTGGATGATTGTTAGCGGTTCTGTGGAAGGGTCTACGGGTGTTGGACATGATCTATCCTGGGAATGATGGCTTGTCAAATGAGGGGCAGTTGAGGGCTCTATGTCTGTACTCATGGAATTTAGAAGAATGGTGTGGGGGAACACATCTTTTTTGAAACTGATCGATTACTGCAACGATTGATGCAGTTTGAGTATAAAAGATATTTCCACTAGTCATAGAGACGATGACAAAATGCAAAGTTTCAGAGTGAAGAGACAGCCCGAATAGCCTTAATTTATTGCTACATCGCATGCCCTTGTGGTCATATAGTCTATTATACAGTGCAGAATTGAAGATCTCTGACCTGCACTTGCAATTCTTGTATTTGTGTATCGATTTGACTTCACCCTCTGGTCAATGGTAACCCCTGTAATATGGACGGTGGGAGGATTCAGTGTCAGCCAGTAGCGCAGTAATGTGTTGAATACAAGAAGCTATCTGTGAATCTCACCTGCCAGGAGTACATTGTCTCTATGACGATTATCATTTTCAGTCAGGTATTTTCGAAGGATCAATCCTGTTATGCTAATATGATTGAATTTGACAAAACAGATGCAATTTATCACAGCACTCAGCAACAAGGAGTCATCGAATACTGAACACCCTTCTAATAACAGAAAGGTCTAAAATGTTCAGTATCAGAAACACTGCTTTCCTGTTCATGTTCAAATCAGACAACCTGCGCCATCAAGGTGCTCAACTTAGAACTTTTTAACCTTATTTTTTGGTTATGTGAATCGCTGGATGGACCCGCCATTTCCTATCCGTCCCTAGTTACCCTCTTGAGAAAGTGATGCTGAGCTGCCATCTTGTACCGCTACAGTCCACCTGCTGTGCGTTGACCCACAATGACACGAGGGAGGGAATTCCAAGGTTTTGACCCAGCAGCAGTGAAAGAAAGGTGATATATTTACAAATCAGGGTATTGGCTGGTTTGGAGGGGAGCTTGAAGGTGGTGTTCGCAAAAGTCTGCTGCCCTTGTCATTCTAGATGGAAGTGCTCGTAGGATTGGAAGCTGCTGTCTGAAGGTCTTTGGAGAATTTCTGCAGTGCATCTTGTTGAGAGTACACACTGCTGCTCCTGAATGTTGGTGGTGAAGGGAATGAATGCTTGTGGAAGTGGTGCCAAGCAATTGGGCTGTTTGTTCTGGATGGTGTCAAGATTCTTCAGTGTCATTGTGGCTGCACTCATTCAGGCAATTGTGGAGCATTCCATCTCACTCCTGACTTTTGCCTTGTAGAAGGTCGGCATGCTTTGGGAAGACAGAAGGTGAGTTACTCGCGCAGTATTCCTAGCCTCTGATCTGTTCTTATATTAATGTGGCGAGTCCAGTTGAGTTTCTGGTCAATGGTAAGCCCAAGTGTATTGATAAGGTGGGGGCGGGGGGGGGCGGCGGAATTTTGTGGCAAATATGCCGCTGAATACCAAGTGGTTATATTGTTTCTTACTGGTGATGGCCATTGTCTGGCATTTGTGTGCTGCGAGTGTTACTTCTCACTTGTCAGCCCCAGTCTGGGTATTGTCCAGGCCTTGTTGCATATTGGCATGGACTGCCTTCCATACCTGAGCATTTGCGAATGGTGCTGAACATTGTGCAGTCATTGTCAAACATCCCCACTTCTGACCTTATGATGGAGAGAAGGCCATTCATGAAGCAGCAGAAGAAGTTTGGACCTAGGTTTCATCCAGAGGGCCACTGAAGATGTTACCTAATATGGTGATGAAGCGTCTGAACATGAACATTCCAGGTTATGGAGCAAACCTGCATCCACACCATCCTGAGGGACTACTGCAGAGATATTCTGGAACTGAATATCTCCAACAACAATGACCATTTTCCTATCTGTCAGGTATGACTCCAATAATGAAGTACTTGCTCGCAATATCCTTTTTGCTTGGATTCCTTGATGCCACATTTGGAAGAATGCAGCCTTGCTTTCAAGGGCTGGAATTTAGTTCCAATTTCTATGCTTGAACAAAGGCTGTGATGATGTCAGGAGCTGAGTGGTCCTGGTGGAACCCAAACTGAGTGTCACTGATCAGGTTATTGTTGAGCAGGTACTGCTTGATAGCTCTGTTGATGAGGCCTTCCATCACGTAATTGATGATAGGGAGTAACTGATGAGGCGGCATTTGACTGGGTTGAATTTATCCTGCGTTTTATGTACAGAACATACTTGAGCAGGGTTTTCTCCCCCCCATTGCTGCACTCTCTATTGCACTAGGGTTAATCCTCTGGCTTGATGGTAATGGTTGAGTGGGTTATATGCTGGGCCATGACATTACAGATTGTGTTGGAGTATAGTTCTTCTGCTATTGATGGACCACAGCGTCTTGTGGACGCTCAGTCTTGAGTCGCTAGATCTGTTGGATGTCTGTTCCATTTAGCGTGGTGATATTGCCACACAACACAATAGAGTTTATTCTCAGTGTGACCGTGAGACTTTGTCTACTCAACAACAGTGCAGTGGTCAGTTTTAGTGATGTTTTCATGGACAGATGAATCTGCTGTTGGTAGTTTGGTAAGGATGACATCAGATATGATTTTTTTTCCCTCTCGTTCATTCCCTCACTACCTTCCACAGACCCAATCAAGTAGATATGTCCTTTAGGACCGGACCACCATGATCAGTAGTACTGCTGCCAAACCACTCTTTATGGTTGACTTTGAAATTCTTCAGCTAGAATACACTTTGTGCCCTTTTCACAGTCAGTGCTTTCTCCAAGTTTTGTTCAAAATGGAGGAGTACTGATTCAGCTGAGGAATGAGGTTACATGGTAATCAGTAAGGCTGCTTTGCCCCCGTTTAATCTAAAGCCATGGGACTTCATGGGGTTTAGAGTTAATTTTGGGGGCTCGCAGAGCAACTACCTTCAGAATGCATCGCCCCCTCTGCTGAATTGGTCCTGAGCTTAGGCCAAGACATATCCAGTGATGGTGATGGTGGTTTCTGGGGTATTTCTGTCGGATATAATTTCATGAGAATGACTATGTCAGGCTGTTGCTTGACTAGTCTGCAAGGTAGTTGTCCCAATATTGGCACTAGCCTTCAGATGTTGGTAAGGAGGACTTTGCAGGTTCGACAGTGATGTTTCCAACTGACTTTTTCGGTGGTCAGATTAATACCTGTTGGTCCACCTGTTGGTTTCATTTCTTTGAGATTTTGTAGCGAGTTGTATAACTGAATGACACGCTAGACCATTTCAGAGGGCAATTGAGAGTCATCACATTGCTTTGGGTCTGGAGTGAGAATGAAAGATTACTTCACTGGAGGATATGAGTGAACCAATTGGGTTTTTCTTTCTGATAATCGGCAATGATTTCATTCTCATCAGTAGATTGTTAATTCCAGCTTTTTTTTAAATTATTGAATTGAATTTCCGCCATCTGCAGTGGCGGAATTCGAACCTGGGTCCACAGAACAAGAGCTGATTTTCTGGATTGATAATCTAGCGATAATACCATAACGCCTACTTGGAACAAAACGTTGTACTCAGCTGCTATTTCTTGTGTTGCCCTGTTTTTCATTCATTGTTTATGTTATTCTGGAATCTCATCCTTCATTAAATCCTGATTGAAATATACCCTCCATAAACGCCTTCTGGACTACTTGAATTTCATTCAATCTATTATCTTTACACAGACATTTCAAGGCAGCTGTACATCAGAGAAGAACAGGAAGAGATGATGGGTGATTGTGCACTGTACCTGTCACCAGAACAACTTATCTGTCCAGGCACCTAAAGTATTTATTGTGAGTCAGAGAGCTGCCGAATTATGATAACACCGATGGAGGTCAATCAACCCATTGTAGAGTCACAAGCTCTTCAACAGCACAATTGGAGCTAGAGTGAGTGTATGAAGATAGGTGGTCTGAGAGAGAAATAAACAGAGAAAAACAAAGTGAAGGGAGATAAACTGAGAGAGGATAGAAAGGGGAGCGACTGACAGAGTGGGTGAGGAAGCGGTGTTAGATGAGGATGAAGTCAGACAGATCAGAAGACTGCATGAGGGTAGATCAATACGGACAGACAAAAGTTGGAAGTTTTATTTAGAAATTCCTCGGAACTGAACTCCTTTTGTCTCGGTGCCATACCCTGGGAGCGCTGTGCTGATACTGGCTGTCATCCCAGATCATTTCTTTCCAATAATATCACAGAGCTGGGTTACTGACAGCTGAACAAATCCCAATCGACCAGTAGACTAGTTCCAAGGCGAAGGTGGATTTTTAAAATAAACTGTGCCATGAGCATCAGGAAATGATAACCCCAACCAACATTCCCACTCCACCTCCTGATACTGTGTGAGAGACTGGGCCAGAGAATCTCAGTGAGGGGGATCACTGACAGAGGGGAAATCAGCATCTCCGCGGTGGATCAAATAATGATTGATAAAGTTTGTACACCACTTTCCACGTTTTCTAATCCACATTTCAATTTATAGAGCTCCATTTCAGGTGTGCACTTTTAACAAACTTATCTCTTTGTACTTTGCATATTTCGGTCTGTATAGAAAATCATTTTGTCTCTATATTTTGTATTGCATAAACGCATTTCATTAATATTGTCCCTGCTAATTTCTCATTGTAGCTGTATCCTTGAATCTGTTCTTCATATGAGTTATAAATAGTACCATTCCAACACTGATAACTAGGGAACATCATTGTACCTCTTCCCAGTTTGAACAGCCCTGTCCCCCAGTCCTCTCCATCTTCTGTCTTTTCCCCTTTGTCGTAATCACAATGTAATTGAAGTCAGTAAATGACACGCCATCACAGTTCCTTAACATGGATAACATCAACACCCACGCTTGTCCTGTCTGGTACTGGAATAACAATCTGAATTGTATTTGTCACGTACAATTCTCTGTTAACATATGCATGTCGTTTGATTGTTATAAACCTTGTCTAAGGCACATGTTGCCATCAGATCATGGACGGAAGATGTTCTTTCAATGTTTTACTGATTTTGCAAAATGACTGATCAGTAATTACAGGATCGATTTGTCCATTTATGAGCAGAGAAGCATGTTTATGTTCTGCTAAACCTCTGGCATTGTCTCTGTATTCAATGCAGACTGCATGATTACACCAATCAATCTGCCATCTCCAACATTCCATCCTTCAGTCACACACATATCACATCCAAAATGCATAAATGTTCATAGTTATTTTGAAGTTTAGTAAAACAGTATCAAATTGAAAGAGGTTAGCTGGAGCTATTTGTTCAGCGATTATGATTATGTGAGTTTCCATGGATCCTATAGATCTCTAAAAAGTTTCCCTCTTCTATCAGTAAGGGAATGCGTTCAATGTGTTATCCCATAGTATGAGCGGGAGCAATACCCACACCATTAACAGATGTCAGTAGCTTCAGTGAGAGAGGGAGGAGAGATCAGAATCTGGAAACATTAGCCTGGAATGTTCCAACAATGGATCAGGATCTGAGAACATTCGACTGGCATGTTCCAGCAATGGACAGGAGTTTATCCTCGGATCTATTCTGCTTTCCCAGCCTTGGATATCATTAGCGTGACGGATTGAAGATGTACTGATAGTTATTCAAGCTGGTTACTATCCTATCCTTGCTATAGTTGGTGTTCCTGGTAAATCACTCTATCTGCCTAGTGAATCGGTCTGAACTGAATTGATGCTGCAAATGTGTTGCTGGTCAAAGCACAGCAGGCCAGGCAGCATCTCAGGAATAGAGAATTCGACGTTTCGAGCATAAGCCCTTCATCAGGAATAAGAGAGAGAGAGCCAAGCCGGCTGAGATAAAAGGTAGGGAGGAGGGACTAGGGGGAGGGGCGATGGAGGTGGGATAGGTGGAAGGAGGTCAAGGTGAGGGTGATAGGCCGGAGTGGGGTGGGGGCGGAGAGGTCAGGAAGAGGATTGCAGGTTAGGAGGGCGGTGCTGAGTTGAGCTTCTGTGCAGAGGAGATGACCTGGGGGGTGCAGTGAGAGAGGGACTCACTGAAATCCTTGTAGAGGGAGGAAGAGAGCTTCTTCAAGGAAGGCATCCTTGTAAGAGGATTCGCAGTAGGTTAAAATCTTCGAGTAAAAAATGAGGTCTGCAGATGCTGGAGATCACAGCTGCAAATGTGTTGCTGGTCAAAGCACAGCAGGCCAGGCAGCATCTCAGGAATAGAGAATTCGACGTTTCGAGCATAAGCCCTTCATCAGGAATAAGAGAGAGAGAGCCAGGCCGGCTGAGATAAAAGGTAGGGAGGAGGGACTAGGGGGAGGGGCGATGGAGGTGGGATAGGTGGAAGGAGGTCAAGGTGAGGGTGATAGGCCGGAGTGGGGTGGGGGCGGAGAGGTCAGGAAGAGGATTGCAGGTTAGGAGGGCGGTGCTGAGTTGAGCTTCTGTGCAGAGGAGATGACCTGGGGGGTGCAGTGAGAGAGGGACTCACTGAAATCCTTGTAGAGGGAGGAAGAGAGCTTCTTCAAGGAAGGCATCCTTGTAAGAGGATTCGCAGTAGGTTAAAATCTTCGAGTAAAAAATGAGGTCTGCAGATGCTGGAGATCACAGCTGCAAATGTGTTGCTGGTCAAAGCACAGCAGGCCAGGCAGCATCTCAGGAATAGAGAATTCGACGTTTCGAGCATAAGCCCTTCATCAGGAATAAGAGAGAGAGAGCCAAGCCGGCTGAGAAAGAAGGTAGGGAGGAGGGACTAGGGGGAGGGGCGATGGAGGTGGGATAGGTGGAAGGAGGTCAAGGTGAGGGTGATAGGCCGGAGTGGGGTGGGGGCGGAGAGGTCAGGAAGAGGATTGCAGGTTAGGAGGGCGGTGCTGAGTTGAGCTTCTGTGCAGAGGAGATGACCTGGGGGGTGCAGTGAGAGAGGGACTCACTGAAATCCTTGTAGAGGGAGGAAGAGAGCTTCTTCAAGGAAGGCATCCTTGTAAGAGGATTCGCAGTAGGTTAAAATCTTCGAGTAAAAAATGAGGTCTGCAGATGCTGGAGATCACAGCTGCAAATGTGTTGCTGGTCAAAGCACAGCAGGCCAGGCAGCATCTCAGGAATAGAGAATTCGACGTTTCGAGCATAAGCCCTTCATCAGGAATAAGAGAGAGAGAGCCAAGCCGGCTGAGATAAAAGGTAGGGAGGAGGGACTAGGGGGAGGGGCGATGGAGGTGGGATAGGTGGAAGGAGGTCAAGGTGAGGGTGATAGGCCGGAGTGGGGTGGGGGCGGAGAGGTCAGGAAGAGGATTGCAGGTTAGGAGGGCGGTGCTGAGTTGAGCTTCTGTGCAGAGGAGATGACCTGGGGGGTGCAGTGAGAGAGGGACTCACTGAAATCCTTGTAGAGGGAGGAAGAGAGCTTCTTCAAGGAAGGCATCCTTGTAAGAGGATTCGCAGTAGGTTAAAATCTTCGAGTAAAAAATGAGGTCTGCAGATGCTGGAGATCACAGCTGCAAATGTGTTGCTGGTCAAAGCACAGCAGGCCAGGCAGCATCTCAGGAATAGAGAATTCGACGTTTCGAGCATAAGCCCTTCATCAGGAATAAGAGAGAGAGAGCCAAGCCGGCTGAGATAAAAGGTAGGGAGGAGGGACTAGGGGGAGGGGCGATGGAGGTGGGATAGGTGGAAGGAGGTCAAGGTGAGGGTGATAGGCCGGAGTGGGGTGGGGGCGGAGAGGTCAGGAAGAGGATTGCAGGTTAGGAGGGCGGTGCTGAGTTGAGCTTCTGTGCAGAGGAGATGACCTGGGGGGTGCAGTGAGAGAGGGACTCACTGAAATCCTTGTAGAGGGAGGAAGAGAGCTTCTTCAAGGAAGGCATCCTTGTAAGAGGATTCGCAGTAGGTTAAAATCTTCGAGTAAAAAATGAGGTCTGCAGATGCTGGAGATCACAGCTGCAAATGTGTTGCTGGTCAAAGCACAGCAGGCCAGGCAGCATCTCAGGAATAGAGAATTCGACGTTTCGAGCATAAGCCCTTCATCAGGAATAAGAGAGAGAGAGCCAAGCCGGCTGAGATAAAAGGTAGGGAGGAGGGACTAGGGGGAGGGGCGATGGAGGTGGGATAGGTGGAAGGAGGTCAAGGTGAGGGTGATAGGCCGGAGTGGGGTGGGGGCGGAGAGGTCAGGAAGAGGATTGCAGGTTAGGAGGGCGGTGCTGAGTTGAGCTTCTGTGCAGAGGAGATGACCTGGGGGGTGCAGTGAGAGAGGGACTCACTGAAATCCTTGTAGAGGGAGGAAGAGAGCTTCTTCAAGGAAGGCATCCTTGTAAGAGGATTCGCAGTAGGTTAAAATCTTCGAGTAAAAAATGAGGTCTGCAGATGCTGGAGATCACAGCTGCAAATGTGTTGCTGGTCAAAGCACAGCAGGCCAGGCAGCATCTCAGGAATAGAGAATTCGACGTTTCGAGCATAAGCCCTTCATCAGGAATAAGAGAGAGAGAGCCAGGCCGGCTGAGATAAAAGGTAGGGAGGAGGGACTAGGGGGAGGGGCGATGGAGGTGGGATAGGTGGAAGGAGGTCAAGGTGAGGGTGATAGGCCGGAGTGGGGTGGGGGCGGAGAGGTCAGGAAGAGGATTGCAGGTTAGGAGGGCGGTGCTGAGTTGAGCTTCTGTGCAGAGGAGATGACCTGGGGGGTGCAGTGAGAGAGGGACTCACTGAAATCCTTGTAGAGGGAGGAAGAGAGCTTCTTCAAGGAAGGCATCCTTGTAAGAGGATTCGCAGTAGGTTAAAATCTTCGAGTAAAAAATGAGGTCTGCAGATGCTGGAGATCACAGCTGCAAATGTGTTGCTGGTCAAAGCACAGCAGGCCAGGCAGCATCTCAGGAATAGAGAATTCGACGTTTCGAGCATAAGCCCTTCATCAGGAATAAGAGAGAGAGAGCCAAGCCGGCTGAGATAAAAGGTAGGGAGGAGGGACTAGGGGGAGGGGCGATGGAGGTGGGATAGGTGGAAGGAGGTCAAGGTGAGGGTGATAGGCCGGAGTGGGGTGGGGGCGGAGAGGTCAGGAAGAGGATTGCAGGTTAGGAGGGCGGTGCTGAGTTGAGCTTCTGTGCAGAGGAGATGACCTGGGGGGTGCAGTGAGAGAGGGACTCACTGAAATCCTTGTAGAGGGAGGAAGAGAGCTTCTTCAAGGAAGGCATCCTTGTAAGAGGATTCGCAGTAGGTTAAAATCTTCGAGTAAAAAATGAGGTCTGCAGATGCTGGAGATCACAGCTGCAAATGTGTTGCTGGTCAAAGCACAGCAGGCCAGGCAGCATCTCAGGAATAGAGAATTCGACGTTTCGAGCATAAGCCCTTCATCAGGAATAAGAGAGAGAGAGCCAAGCCGGCTGAGATAAAAGGTAGGGAGGAGGGACTAGGGGGAGGGGCGATGGAGGTGGGATAGGTGGAAGGAGGTCAAGGTGAGGGTGATAGGCCGGAGTGGGGTGGGGGCGGAGAGGTCAGGAAGAGGATTGCAGGTTAGGAGGGCGGTGCTGAGTTGAGCTTCTGTGCAGAGGAGATGACCTGGGGGGTGCAGTGAGAGAGGGACTCACTGAAATCCTTGTAGAGGGAGGAAGAGAGCTTCTTCAAGGAAGGCATCCTTGTAAGAGGATTCGCAGTAGGTTAAAATCTTCGAGTAAAAAATGAGGTCTGCAGATGCTGGAGATCACAGCTGCAAATGTGTTGCTGGTCAAAGCACAGCAGGCCAGGCAGCATCTCAGGAATAGAGAATTCGACGTTTCGAGCATAAGCCCTTCATCAGGAATAAGAGAGAGAGAGCCAAGCCGGCTGAGATAAAAGGTAGGGAGGAGGGACTAGGGGGAGGGGCGATGGAGGTTGGATAGGTGGAAGGAGGTCAAGGTGAGGGTGATAGGCCGGAGTGGGGTGGGGGCGGAGAGGTCAGGAAGAGGATTGCAGGTTAGGAGGGCGGTGCTGAGTTGAGCTTCTGTGCAGAGGAGATGACCTGGGGGGTGCAGTGAGAGAGGGACTCACTGAAATCCTTGTAGAGGGAGGAAGAGAGCTTCTTCAAGGAAGGCATCCTTGTAAGAGGAATCGCAGTAGGTTAAAATCTTCGAGTAAAAAATGAGGTCTGCAGATGCTGGAGATCACAGCTGCAAATGTGTTGCTGGTCAAAGCACAGCAGGCCAGGCAGCATCTCAGGAATAGAGAATTCGACGTTTCGAGCATAAGCCCTTCATCAGGAATAAGAGAGAGAGAGCCAAGCCGGCTGAGATAAAAGGTAGGGAGGAGGGACTAGGGGGAGGGGCGATGGAGGTGGGATAGGTGGAAGGAGGTCAAGGTGAGGGTGATAGGCCGGAGTGGGGTGGGGGCGGAGAGGTCAGGAAGAGGATTGCAGGTTAGGAGGGCGGTGCTGAGTTGAGCTTCTGTGCAGAGGAGATGACCTGGGGGGTGCAGTGAGAGAGGGACTCACTGAAATCCTTGTAGAGGGAGGAAGAGAGCTTCTTCAAGGAAGGCATCCTTGTAAGAGGATTCGCAGTAGGTTAAAATCTTCGAGTAAAAAATGAGGTCTGCAGATGCTGGAGATCACAGCTGCAAATGTGTTGCTGGTCAAAGCACAGCAGGCCAGGCAGCATCTCAGGAATAGAGAATTCGACGTTTCGAGCATAAGCCCTTCATCAGGAATAAGAGAGAGAGAGCCAAGCCGGCTGAGATAAAAGGTAGGGAGGAGGGACTAGGGGGAGGGGCGATGGAGGTGGGATAGGTGGAAGGAGGTCAAGGTGAGGGTGATAGGCCGGAGTGGGGTGGGGGCGGAGAGGTCAGGAAGAGGATTGCAGGTTAGGAGGGCGGTGCTGAGTTGAGCTTCTGTGCAGAGGAGATGACCTGGGGGGTGCAGTGAGAGAGGGACTCACTGAAATCCTTGTAGAGGGAGGAAGAGAGCTTCTTCAAGGAAGGCATCCTTGTAAGAGGATTCGCAGTAGGTTAAAATCTTCGAGTAAAAAATGAGGTCTGCAGATGCTGGAGATCACAGCTGCAAATGTGTTGCTGGTCAAAGCACAGCAGGCCAGGCAGCATCTCAGGAATAGAGAATTCGACGTTTCGAGCATAAGCCCTTCATCAGGAATAAGAGAGAGAGAGCCAAGCCGGCTGAGATAAAAGGTAGGGAGGAGGGACTAGGGGGAGGGGCGATGGAGGTGGGATAGGTGGAAGGAGGTCAAGGTGAGGGTGATAGGCCGGAGTGGGGTGGGGGCGGAGAGGTCAGGAAGAGGATTGCAGGTTAGGAGGGCGGTGCTGAGTTGAGCTTCTGTGCAGAGGAGATGACCTGGGGGGTGCAGTGAGAGAGGGACTCACTGAAATCCTTGTAGAGGGAGGAAGAGAGCTTCTTCAAGGAAGGCATCCTTGTAAGAGGATTCGCAGTAGGTTAAAATCTTCGAGTAAAAAATGAGGTCTGCAGATGCTGGAGATCGAGTAAAAAATGAGGTCTGCAGATGCTGGAGCTCGAGTAAAAAATGAGGCTGTTCCTGAGATGCTGCCTGGCCTGCTGTGCTTTGACCAGCAACACATTTGCAGCTGTGATCTCCAGCATCTGCAGACCTCATTTTTTACTCGAAGATTTTAACCTACTGCGAATCCTCTTACAAGGATGCCTTCCTTGAAGAAGCTCTCTTCCTCCCTCTACAAGGATTTCAGTGAGTCCCTCTCTCACTGCACCCCCCAGGTCATCTCCTCTGCACAGAAGCTCAACTCAGCACCGCCCTCCAAACCTGCAATCCTCTTCCTGACCTCTCCGCCCCCACCCCACTCCGGCCTATCACCCTCACCTTGACCTCCTTCCACCTATCCCACCTCCATCGCCCCTCCCCCTAGTCCCTCCTCCCGACCTTTTATCTCAGCCGGCGTGGCTCTCTCTCTCTTATTCCTGATGAAGGGCTTATGCTCGAAACGTCGAATTCTCTATTCCTGAGATGCTGCCTGGCCTGCTGTGCTTTGACCAGCAACACATTTGCAGCTGTGATCTCCAGCATCTGCAGACCTCATTTTTTACTCGAAGATTTTAACCTACTGCGAATCCTCTTACAAGGATGCCTTCCTTGAAGAAGCTCTCTTCCTCCCTCTACAAGGATTTCAGTGAGTCCCTCTCTCACTGCACCCCCCAGGTCATCTCCTCTGCACAGAAGCTCAACTCAGCACCGCCCTCCTAACCTGCAATCCTCTTCCTGACCTCTCCGCCCCCACCCCACTCCGGCCTATCACCCTCACCTTGACCTCCTTCCACCTATCCAACCTCCATCGCCCCTCCCCCTAGTCCCTCCTCCCTACCTTTTGTCTCAGCCGGCTTGGCTCTCTCTCTCTTATTCCTGATGAAGGGCTTATGCTCGAAACGTCGAATTCTCTATTCCTGAGATGCTGCCTGGCCTGCTGTGCTTTGACCAGCAACACATTTGCAGCTGTGATCTCCAGCATCTGCAGACCTCATTTTTTACTCGAAGATTTTAACCTACTGCGAATCCTCTTACAAGGATGCCTTCCTTGAAGAAGCTCTCTTCCTCCCTCTACAAGGATTTCAGTGAGTCCCTCTCTCACTGCACCCCCCAGGTCATCTCCTCTGCACAGAAGCTCAACTCAGCACCGCCCTCCTAACCTGCAATCCTCTTCCTGACCTCTCCGCCCCCACCCCACTCCGGCCTATCACCCTCACCTTGACCTCCTTCCACCTATCCCACCTCCATCGCCCCTCCCCCTAGTCCCTCCTCCCTACCTTTTATCTCAGCCGGCTTGGCTCTCTCTCTCTTATTCCTGATGAAGGGCTTATGCTCGAAACGTCGAATTCTCTATTCCTGAGATGCTGCCTGGCCTGCTGTGCTTTGACCAGCAACACATTTGCAGCTGTGATCTCCAGCATCTGCAGACCTCATTTTTTACTCGAAGATTTTAACCTACTGCGAATCCTCTTACAAGGATGCCTTCCTTGAAGAAGCTCTCTTCCTCCCTCTACAAGGATTTCAGTGAGTCCCTCTCTCACTGCACCCCCAGGTCATCTCCTCTGCACAGAAGCTCAACTCAGCACCGCCCTCCTAACCTGCAATCCTCTTCCTGACCTCTCCGCCCCCACCCCACTCCGGCCTATCACCCTCACCTTGACCTCCTTCCACCTATCCCACCTCCATCGCCCCTCCCCCTAGTCCCTCCTCCCTACCTTTTATCTCAGCCGGCTTGGCTCTCTCTCTCTTATTCCTGATGAAGGGCTTATGCTCGAAACGTCGAATTCTCTATTCCTGAGATGCTGCCTGGCCTGCTGTGCTTTGACCAGCAACACATTTGCAGCTGTGATCTCCAGCATCTGCAGACCTCATTTTTTACTCGAAGATTTTAACCTACTGCGAATCCTCTTACAAGGATGCCTTCCTTGAAGAAGCTCTCTTCCTCCCTCTACAAGGATTTCAGTGAGTCCCTCTCTCACTGCACCCCCCAGGTCATCTCCTCTGCACAGAAGCTCAACTCAGCACCGCCCTCCTAACCTGCAATCCTCTTCCTGACCTCTCCGCCCCCACCCCACTCCGGCCTATCACCCTCACCTTGACCTCCTTCCACCTATCCCACCTCCATCGCCCCTCCCCCTAGTCCCTCCTCCCTACCTTTTATCTCAGCCGGCTTGGCTCTCTCTCTCTTATTCCTGATGAAGGGCTTATGCTCGAAACGTCGAATTCTCTATTCCTGAGATGCTGCCTGGCCTGCTGTGCTTTGACCAGCAACACATTTGCAGCTGTGATCTCCAGCATCTGCAGACCTCATTTTTAACTCGAAGATTTTAACCTACTGCGAATCCTCTTACAAGGATGCCTTCCTTGAAGAAGCTCTCTTCCTCCCTCTACAAGGATTTCAGTGAGTCCCTCTCTCACTGCACCCCCCAGGTCATCTCCTCTGCACAGAAGCTCAACTCAGCACCGCCCTCCTAACCTGCAATCCTCTTCCTGACCTCTCCGCCCCCACCCCACTCCGGCCTATCACCCTCACCTTGACCTCCTTCCACCTATCCCACCTCCATCGCCCCTCCCCCTAGTCCCTCCTCCCTACCTTTTATCTCAGCCGGCTTGGCTCTCTCTCTCTTATTCCTGATGAAGGGCTTATGCTCGAAACGTCGAATTCTCTATTCCTGAGATGCTGCCTGGCCTGCTGTGCTTTGACCAGCAACACATTTGCAGCTGTGATCTCCAGCATCTGCAGACCTCATTTTTTACTCGAAGATTTTAACCTACTGCGATTCCTCTTACAAGGATGCCTTCCTTGAAGAAGCTCTCTTCCTCCCTCTACAAGGATTTCAGTGAGTCCCTCTCTCACTGCACCCCCCAGGTCATCTCCTCTGCACAGAAGCTCAACTCAGCACCGCCCTCCTAACCTGCAATCCTCTTCCTGACCTCTCCGCCCCCACCCCACTCCGGCCTATCACCCTCACCTTGACCTCCTTCCACCTATCCCACCTCCATCGCCCCTCCCCCTAGTCCCTCCTCCCTACCTTTTATCTCAGCCGGCTTGGCTCTCTCTCTCTTATTCCTGATGAAGGGCTTATGCTCGAAACGTCGAATTCTCTATTCCTGAGATGCTGCCTGGCCTGCTGTGCTTTGACCAGCAACACATTTGCAGCTGTGATCTCCAGCATCTGCAGACCTCATTTTTTACTCGAAGATTTTAACCTACTGCGAATCCTCTTACAAGGATGCCTTCCTTGAAGAAGCTCTCTTCCTCCCTCTACAAGGATTTCAGTGAGTCCCTCTCTCACTGCACCCCCCAGGTCATCTCCTCTGCACAGAAGCTCAACTCAGCACCGCCCTCCTAACCTGCAATCCTCTTCCTGACCTCTCCGCCCCCACCCCACTCCGGCCTATCACCCTCACCTTGACCTCCTTCCACCTATCCCACCTCCATCGCCCCTCCCCCTAGTCCCTCCTCCCTACCTTTTATCTCAGCCGGCTTGGCTCTCTCTCTCTTATTCCTGATGAAGGGCTTATGCTCGAAACGTCGAATTCTCTATTCCTGAGATGCTGCCTGGCCTGCTGTGCTTTGACCAGCAACACATTTGCAGCTGTGATCTCCAGCATCTGCAGACCTCATTTTTTACTCGAAGATTTTAACCTACTGCGAATCCTCTTACAAGGATGCCTTCCTTGAAGAAGCTCTCTTCCTCCCTCTACAAGGATTTCAGTGAGTCCCTCTCTCACTGCACCCCCCAGGTCATCTCCTCTGCACAGAAGCTCAACTCAGCACCGCCCTCCTAACCTGCAATCCTCTTCCTGACCTCTCCGCCCCCACCCCACTCCGGCCTATCACCCTCACCTTGACCTCCTTCCACCTATCCCACCTCCATCGCCCCTCCCCCTAGTCCCTCCTCCCTACCTTTTATCTCAGCCGGCTTGGCTCTCTCTCTCTTATTCCTGATGAAGGGCTTATGCTCGAAACGTCGAATTCTCTATTCCTGAGATGCTGCCTGGCCTGCTGTGCTTTGACCAGCAACACATTTGCAGCTGTGATCTCCAGCATCTGCAGACCTCATTTTTTACTCGAAGATTTTAACCTACTGCGATTCCTCTTACAAGGATGCCTTCCTTGAAGAAGCTCTCTTCCTCCCTCTACAAGGATTTCAGTGAGTCCCTCTCTCACTGCACCCCCCAGGTCATCTCCTCTGCACAGAAGCTCAACTCAGCACCGCCCTCCTAACCTGCAATCCTCTTCCTGACCTCTCCGCCCCCACCCCACTCCGGCCTATCACCCTCACCTTGACCTCCTTCCACCTATCCCACCTCCATCGCCCCTCCCCCTAGTCCCTCCTCCCTACCTTTTATCTCAGCCGGCTTGGCTCTCTCTCTCTTATTCCTGATGAAGGGCTTATGCTCGAAACGTCGAATTCTCTATTCCTGAGATGCTGCCTGGCCTGCTGTGCTTTGACCAGCAACACATTTGCAGCTGTGATCTCCAGCATCTGCAGACCTCATTTTTTACTCGAAGATTTTAACCTACTGCGAATCCTCTTACAAGGATGCCTTCCTTGAAGAAGCTCTCTTCCTCCCTCTACAAGGATTTCAGTGAGTCCCTCTCTCACTGCACCCCCCAGGTCATCTCCTCTGCACAGAAGCTCAACTCAGCACCGCCCTCCTAACCTGCAATCCTCTTCCTGACCTCTCCGCCCCCACCCCACTCCGGCCTATCACCCTCACCTTGACCTCCTTCCACCTATCCCACCTCCATCGCCCCTCCCCCTAGTCCCTCCTCCCTACCTTTTATCTCAGCCGGCTTGGCTCTCTCTCTCTTATTCCTGATGAAGGGCTTATGCTCGAAACGTCGAATTCTCTATTCCTGAGATGCTGCCTGGCCTGCTGTGCTTTGACCAGCAACACATTTGCAGCTGTGATCTCCAGCATCTGCAGACCTCATTTTTTACTCGAAGATTTTAACCTACTGCGAATCCTCTTACAAGGATGCCTTCCTTGAAGAAGCTCTCTTCCTCCCTCTACAAGGATTTCAGTGAGTCCCTCTCTCACTGCACCCCCCAGGTCATCTCCTCTGCACAGAAGCTCAACTCAGCACCGCCCTCCTAACCTGCAATCCTCTTCCTGACCTCTCCGCCCCCACCCCACTCCGGCCTATCACCCTCACCTTGACCTCCTTCCACCTATCCCACCTCCATCGCCCCTCCCCCTAGTCCCTCCTCCCTACCTTTTATCTCAGCCGGCTTGGCTCTCTCTCTCTTATTCCTGATGAAGGGCTTATGCTCGAAACGTCGAATTCTCTATTCCTGAGATGCTGCCTGGCCTGCTGTGCTTTGACCAGCAACACATTTGCAGCTGTGATCTCCAGCATCTGCAGACCTCATTTTTTACTCGAAGATTTTAACCTACTGCGATTCCTCTTACAAGGATGCCTTCCTTGAAGAAGCTCTCTTCCTCCCTCTACAAGGATTTCAGTGAGTCCCTCTCTCACTGCACCCCCCAGGTCATCTCCTCTGCACAGAAGCTCAACTCAGCACCGCCCTCCTAACCTGCAATCCTCTTCCTGACCTCTCCGCCCCCACCCCACTCCGGCCTATCACCCTCACCTTGACCTCCTTCCACCTATCCCACCTCCATCGCCCCTCCCCCTAGTCCCTCCTCCCTACCTTTTATCTCAGCCGGCTTGGCTCTCTCTCTCTTATTCCTGATGAAGGGCTTATGCTCGAAACGTCGAATTCTCTATTCCTGAGATGCTGCCTGGACTGCTGTGCTTTGACCAGCAACACATTTGCAGCTGTGATCTCCAGCATCTGCAGACCTCATTTTTTACTCGAAGATTTTAACCTACTGCGAATCCTCTTACAAGGATGCCTTCCTTGAAGAAGCTCTCTTCCTCCCTCTACAAGGATTTCAGTGAGTCCCTCTCTCACTGCACCCCCCAGGTCATCTCCTCTGCACAGAAGCTCAACTCAGCACCGCCCTCCTAACCTGCAATCCTCTTCCTGACCTCTCCGCCCCCACCCCACTCCGGCCTATCACCCTCACCTTGACCTCCTTCCACCTATCCCACCTCCATCGCCCCTCCCCCTAGTCCCTCCTCCCTACCTTTTATCTCAGCCGGCTTGGCTCTCTCTCTCTTATTCCTGATGAAGGGCTTATGCTCGAAACGTCGAATTCTCTATTCCTGAGATGCTGCCTGGCCTGCTGTGCTTTGACCAGCAACACATTTGCAGCTGTGATCTCCAGCATCTGCAGACCTCATTTTTTACTCGAAGATTTTAACCTACTGCGAATCCTCTTACAAGGATGCCTTCCTTGAAGAAGCTCTCTTCCTCCCTCTACAAGGATTTCAGTGAGTCCCTCTCTCACTGCACCCCCCAGGTCATCTCCTCTGCACAGAAGCTCAACTCAGCACCGCCCTCCTAACCTGCAATCCTCTTCCTGACCTCTCCGCCCCCACCCCACTCCGGCCTATCACCCTCACCTTGACCTCCTTCCACCTATCCCACCTCCATCGCCCCTCCCCCTAGTCCCTCCTCCCTACCTTTTATCTCAGCCGGCTTGGCTCTCTCTCTCTTATTCCTGATGAAGGGCTTATGCTCGAAACGTCGAATTCTCTATTCCTGAGATGCTGCCTGGCCTGCTGTGCTTTGACCAGCAACACATTTGCAGCTGTGATCTCCAGCATCTGCAGACCTCATTTTTTACCTGAACTGAATTGATGTAAATTTTGGAACGGTGCAAGTCAATGATTTCAGTTCTAATCAAAGATTCCATTCCTTACAAATTATAACTAGCAAATGAATATATAAAAATTACGCACCAATATGCGAGAATGAAACAG
The DNA here is from genome assembly GCF_020745735.1 of Hemiscyllium ocellatum. Lineage (NCBI taxonomy): Eukaryota > Metazoa > Chordata > Chondrichthyes > Orectolobiformes > Hemiscylliidae > Hemiscyllium > Hemiscyllium ocellatum. Next base: position 112,698 of record NW_026869065.1, on the reverse strand, counting down.
ACTGTTCTCCTTGATTCATTTTTTCCTGCACAAGTTTACATTTCCATACCCTCCCACTCACCAATCCTTTACAGTACCACAATCATGACATCCCAGTCTCCTTCTCAGCCTCAGTACAACTCCTGAATAAACCATCGTTTGAGCCTTTGCAATTCTACGCATAAAGCTGTTTCAAGTCCCTTCTTACCGCGTGTCGATTGCAAAATAATTGCAATTGTTACGCTGTTCTCTGCACAGAATTAGAAAGATGGGAAGACAGTGTGTGGTGGTTACGTCATTGGCTCATAATCTAGAGCCATAAAATAATAAACTGTTGATATCAGCTTGCCTCTTGCACAGTAGACAAGGCCATTCTTCCCTGGTCAGGTCTCCGTGTGACTGCAAACCCACAGTACTGTGTTTTACTCTTTACTACCCTGTGGAACAGCTGAACCAGCCATTCAGTTCAAGGTCGGCATGACATGCTGACCTGACCAGGACTGCACACATCCCGTGAGGGAAGAATAAAAGAAAAAATAACTCCCTTCCTCTGCCTGGATCCCATATTCCTGCAGCTGATTTCCATTCAGGTAGGTGGTCATTCACTGTTTTAGATTATTCTTTGTGATTGAATCTCTCCCCAAGAGTGATGTCCATCTCAATAGGCACCTCTGGTGCTTGCTTTATTGATGCTAACCTACAGATGTAAGGATGTTTTAAAAATCCCCATCAGTGGCAATGCATTGTAAATGATAGGTTTCCTGTGTCACATGAAGGAAATGTAGGCAGCTAAGTGAGGGAAAGGAATTATTGTGATCAACTCTGAAAGAGTTGTTGAGGCAGTGTTTGGGGTATTGTGGACAGATTTTATCGCCTTTATAAGGAGTGATCTCCTTATCACAGAGAGAACGAACAGAAGTTCCACCGGATTAATCCCTGGGATGATTGTACCATGAGGAGTGAGCAAAGGTTGATCTGTAGCGCTGTGAGATAATAAGAGGTGATTACATTGAACCTTGAGGTGGATGGACAATCACTCCTTATATTCTAAACGGACAATGAGAAGGTGATAAATTCCATGACTGTTGTTTCAATCAGGATGCATGATTCTGGATAGTTTAAGTGCCTCTGAGGATGGTGCTCCTACTCACCCCAACCCCCAATCCCCACGGCGATTGAGAGAGATAGAGAGATCGGGGTTTTGAATAAACTCTCCCCACATTAATACAGTGCAGTTGGTGTGTGATCCTGCACTGAATGTCATATTATCCACCACGCCGACAGCAGCCACAATACCTTCATTCTAAAACAGTTAACTATTCCCACCAGTTTCTGACCTTCATGAAGAACATGAATCCATATTCTCAGAGATGCAAGGTGCCTCCATAAGGTTTAGACAATAAGACTATAAGACATAGGAGCAGAAATTAAGCCAGTTGGCCCATCGAGTCTACTATGCCATGCAATCATCGCTGATAAGTTTCTCTAACCCATTCTTCGACCTTCTCCTCGTAACCCTTGATCCGTTGGATAATAAAAAAAAAACTACCTCCATATCAATTATAGGCAATGACATAGCCACACAGTCTTCTCCGGCAATAAACTTCAAGATTCACCATTCCCTGGTTAAAGAAGATTCTCCTTATCAATTATCTAAAAGGTTTTCCTTTTAAGCTAAGGCTGTGTCCTTAGGTCCTGGTCTCTCCTACCAATGGAAGCATCTTATGAACATCCACACTGTTCAGGTCATTCGGTATTCTGTATGTTTCCTCTCTTCCTTCTAAACTTAATCAAGTATAGACGCAAAGACTCAAACATTCCTCATACAATAATCTTTTCACTCCTATGACTATTCTCATCAAAATCTTCTGAACACGCTCCAGGGACAGCGCATCTTTCCTGAGATATAGAGCTTAACTGTGCACGCAACACTCCAAATGTAGTCGGCATGCAACGCTCCAAATGTAGTCTGGCCAAAGTATATACAGCCTGTTCTTACATACAGTTCCTCACTTAATAGATGATATGAATAATAAATGCAATTGCCCTCCTAACTGTTGCCTCAACCTGCAAGCTTACCTTAAGAGAATCCTGCACTAGAACTCCCAAGTCCCTTTGCACTTCAGATTTCTGAATTTTCTCCCCATTTAGAAAATAGAACCATACTCTATTCTTCGAGCCAAAGTGCATGACCTCACACTTTCCGACCGTGGAATGCATCTGCCAACCCCTTTACCTGGCCAATTCCTTCTTCAGCCTTTCTGCCTCCTCTATACGACTAGTCCATCTGCCTATCTTTGTATCGTCTGCAAACTTAGCCAGAGTGCCCACAGTTTCATCATTTAGAATGTTAACGTAACAAGCAAAATGTAACGATTCCAACACTGAGTCTTGTAGAGTAACTTTTGTCACTGGCTGCCATCATGAGACGGACCATTTTTATCCCCACTCTCTGCTTCCTGTCAGACAGACAAGTTTCTATTCATGCCTCTACCTTGCTTCTAACACCACGGACCTTATCATACTAAGTCATCTCCTGTGTGACACCTTGTCAACGGCTTTCTTGGTGTCCAGGTGGATAACATCCATTGGCTGTACTTGATCGAGCCTGCTCATTTCTTCTTCAAAGATTTCCATTAAATTTGTCAGGCATGACCTTCCCTTAATGGAACAATGCTGACTTTGCCCTATTTTACCAAAAAACTTACAATTATTCAGAAATCTCATCCTTCACACGGGATTCCAGGATCTTATCCACGACCGAGGTTAAGCTATTCATTGTGGATTTTTTTTTTGTCTTTTCTGACATACTCCCTGGATAAAAACGGATGTCACGTTAATGGGTTTCCAATGCTCTGGGATCATTCATTTCTCCAGCAATTCCTGAAAAATCATCACCATCACCTCCACCAACTCTTCAGCTATCCCCCTTATAACACAGACATTTAATCCCTCTGGTTCAGCTTATTTAACCAACTTTAGGCCATTCAGCTTTTTCCTAGAATATTCTCCATGCTGGTGGACACCATACTCAGTTCTAGCCCCTCACTCTCCTGAATGTTGGAGATATTATTCGTGTCTTCCGCTATGAAACTGATGCAAAATAATTATTCAGTTCCTCAGCCATTTTCTTGTTCCCCACTACAATCTCTCAATGTCATTTTCCAGGAATAAAATGCCTATTTTTGCCTCTCTTTTGTACTTTATATATCTTACAGGCTTCCTCTTTACTAATGGATAGCTTACCCCGATATTTAATAATCTCCCTCATTATTTTTTTTTTGGCCTCTGTCTTGTCTTCGTAAGTTTCCCAACCCTCTGGTTTCCCACTGCACTTTGACACATTATATGCTTTCTCTTTTGCTTTTATGCTATACCTGACTTCCCTTGTCAGTCATGGTCACCTCACTCTCCATGTCCCATGCCTCCTTTTACTCGGGGTAAATCTCTGCTGCATCCTGAATTACGGCAAAAATCTCCTGCCATTGATGCTCCACTGTCTTTCCTGCTGGGCCCTTCTACCAGTCAATTCTATCCAGCTCCTCTCTCATGCCTCTGTAATTGCCTATATTCAACTTTAATACCGTTACCTCTGATTCTAACTTCTCCATGTGAAATTGGAGAGTAAATTCAATCGTATTATGATCACTGCCTCCTATGATTTCCTTCACCTTAAGCTCCCTCACCTAGTCTGCCTGCACAAGTTGCACCAAAAAGGCGTCTCATAGACATTTCAGAAATTCTTTTTCTTGCAAATCACATCAAGCTGAATTCCCAACCCACCTCCGTAATGAAATCCCACATGATCACTGTATCTTTGTCTTTCCTACACATCTTTCTAGCGCCTAGTGTATCTTGCACCCCAGCTCCTGACTACTGTTTGATGGCCTGAACAGAACTCCAACTACTTGTTTTTACTTTTCGATTCCTCAATTCTACTGACACAGATTCTGCACCAATTGACCTTACTTCATTTCTTATTATTGATTTAATTTCATTTCTTACTAATAAGACATCCCCTCTGCTCAACTGCATGTCTTTTTGATAGGATGCATATCCTTGAATATTCAGCTCCCAATCCTGATCCAGCGATGTCTCCGTGATGGCGACCTGCCAATTTGTGTATGAGTCACAAGCTTATTTATCATATTCCCTATACTGCATGCATTCCGACATCACAGTTCAGCCCGGTATTAGCCATCCCTCTTCTCATCGTCATTTGTTTGTCCTGAAAGTTTGAAGTTTGATTGTTAACACTTTCCATACTCTCTGCGTGCGTACTGGAGATTTGAATAACTTAGAGTCATAGAGTCATAGAGATTTCCAGCATGGAAACAGACCCTTCGATCCAACCAGTCCATTCCGACCAGGTATCCCAACCTAATCTAGTACCACCTGCCAGCACCTGGCCCATGTCTCTCCAAACCCTTCCTATTCATATACCCATCCAACCGCCTCCTAAATGTTGCAATTGTACGAGCCTCCACCACTTCCTCTGGCAGCTCACTTCATACACTCACCACCTTCTGCGTGAAGAAGTTGCCCCTTAGGTCTCTTTTGTACGTTTCCCCTCTCAAATTAAACTTATGCCCTCTAGTTCTGGACTCCCTGACCCGAGGGAAAAGACTTTGTCTTTTTATCCTATCCATGCCCCCCCCATCATATTGTAACCCTCTATAAAATCATCCCTCAGCCTCCGACACTCTAGGAAAAACAGCCCCAGCCTGTTCAGCCTCTCCCTGTAGCTCAAATCCTCCAACTGTGGCAACATTCTTGTAAATCTTTTCTGAACCCGTTCAAGTTTTACATCTTTCTGATGCGAAGGAGACCAGAATTGCATGAAATATTCCAAGAGTGGCCTGAACAATATTGTGTACAGCTGCAATCTGACCTCCCAACTCCTGTACTCAATACTCTGAACAATAAAGGAAAGCATACCAAACGCCTTCTTCTTGAGTTCTGCAGTCTTACTCCCTCCTTTCATTCGGGTTTTCTAATTTACCCTTTACCTGACACCACCCCACCCCCATTTAGCTTAATGTCCAGTCTACAGCCCATAGGTATGCGATTTGCTTGGACTCTGGTCCCAACACGGTTCTGATGAAGACCGTACGATCGGAACAGTGCCCTCCTTCCCCAGTCCTGGTGTCAATGTCCCATGATACAACCCCATTTCTCCCACACCAAACTTTGAACCACGCAGTTTCCTGCTGACCCTGTGCTAATTAGCTTGTGGCTCAGGCTGTAATCCAGAGATTATTTTCTTTTTGATACTTTTTTCTAAATTAGCTCCAAGTTCTTCGCATACCTTAGCAGAACCTCTTCCCTAGTTTTATCTCTGTCGTTTTTACCTACACAGACCACGACCAATGGATCTTTACCCTCCCACTCCAAGTTACTCTGCAGCCCAGATGAGCTATCCCTTACCCAAACACCAGTAGGTAACGCAATTTTCAGGACTCTCAATACCAATCACAGAGAACAGTGTCTATGTCACTAACAATATTATCCCCAATTACAATAATATTTCTCTTCTCTTCCCCCACTTGAAAGCTTCCCTCAACTCGGTACTGTGGCCAATCAACTCATCCTCCCTGCAATCCCCATTCCCATTCACACAGGGAACAAGACTCTTGAACCTGTTAGACACGGACAGGGGGTGAGGCTCCTGCAACTCTACCTCCTGGATCCGTCTATCTGCCTCACTCACAGCCAAACCCTCCGCTTTCTAACCACTGGCTGAATTTGAGTCAGTTGATCTAAGGAGTGTAACTGTCTCCTGAATCACAGCATCCAGGGAACTCTCCCCGTCCCTGGTGCCTCACAATGTTTGAAGCTTAAACTCCAGCTCATCGACTCTGACCAGAGTTCTGTTTGCATGCAACATTTACTCCAGACATGGTCACTGGGATCCACATTGGGCTCCACCACTCCCGTATCATGGAGAGACAAAACATCACCCGACCCTCCATCCTTACTTTATTTAACTACTATTGAACTGCTCCTTTACAATTTTTAGTTGTTTTTGTACATCTGTTTATGCAAGTTGTAACCAATAAATTAACATGATTCAATTTAACACAGATTGAAAATTTAACACACTCCCTATTTGCAAATCACATCACATCCTCCCTTTGTCAAACCTGCTCATTATCTTCTAAAAGAATTCCGACAGACCTGTCAGCGGGACCACTCCTTGATGAAGCCTCATTGCTAGCAATGCACTCTAAATCTCTAATAACGACCGATGCCAGGCTAAACTGCCCTATGATTTCCTGTATTTTGTCTTTCTTTCTTCTGACACAGAGATTTTCCATTATCCATTTTCCAGTTCTCTGAGACTCTGTCTGATGATAGTTATTCCTGAACAGTCACGACCAATGGTTTCACAATCTCATCCGCTAATTCCTTCAGAACTTTGGTTGTTATCCATCCAGTCTGTGTGATTTATCCATTTTCAAACATTGTAGCTTCCCCATTACCTCCTCCACAGCGATCACTAACCCCATCCCGCACCCTTGACTCGCTTGCAGTTCTGCAATGTTCCTAGTGTCTACCATTGTGAAGATTGATGGAAAGTACCTATTCAGGTCATTCTCCAATTCTTTGTTCTCTATTTCTCTGTATCCAGCCTCAATTTTTGATTCTCAAATGTTCACTCTCCCCATTTATATATCTTAACAAAACTCCTGCAATCTCCTTTTCTAAAGCGAGCTAGCTTACATGTTCACCACTTTATTGCTTTTTAAATTGTCCTCTGCTGCTGTATAAAGGCTTCACATTCTTGGACAGGCTGAGTGAGAGCATTCCAGTTAACTGATTGTCGAAAATATACTAATATAACTATACTAATCCTATTGTCCATCACTGGGTAGCATGGTGACACAACATTGCTGCCTCACAGTGCCAGGGACTCGGGTTCAATTCCAATCCCTGGACCCTGTCTTTGTGGCATTCTCACAACCTCCCCGTGTCTGCATTGGGAGAATTAACTTTTCAGGTTTCTATAATCTACAGTATATTTGCTTGTGTTTGATGGAGAATTGCTGCAAATATGAGGGGTTTATTATAAAAGTGGCTCTGGTGCTCGGGCTCCCCGAATGCTTGGGAATCTTGCCCAGCTACTTATGTGAGTGTAAGTCTCTGATTACCTAGTCCGTCTCTCTCAACCCCTGAGTCCATCCGTCACTGCATCCAGCCTTTCCTCGGGCCACCCCTGGATTCCCCACACCCCATCACCTGGCACTGGATGCTCCCTACGCAGGGAGCCCACAAAGACACTGGGCACTTTCTGACCCGCTAGGGATGCGGGGTAAAGACCCTTGCATTAAAAGGAACAGAATAGCTGAAATCCAATTCAACAACAAAGCAGAGTAAACAGGCTGAATGGCACCCATCAATTCTGACATTTTCTGGTCTTTTGGACTAACTTCTGTTTATCTTCGTCCATCTACAAAGAGATGCTCCATATGTATACCTGGTCACACAGGTTTGATGGAGGTGATAGATATCAGATCCTATGGTCATTGCGACTGATTCATTGGGTTCCACTTTGCTGGTTAATGAGGTCACATTTAAGTTTTTATTGTCAGGTCTATCCATTTTAAAGTAGAGCTCTTGCCGGAGTTGTGCTGAAAGGATACTTGAATGTTGGAGAGACGAGATTATGCCACGTGCCAGTGAGGTTAGCAATAGGAAGGTAGTACAGTTAAAAACATGGCCAAAGAGCTGTTAGGGTCGCCAGCACTTCTAATACGTGGATCATTGGGATTCCCGGGGCGGTAGGACATACAAAAGAAGGACGGGATACATCTGAACCAGCAGCAATCTCCGATATATGGGTCATTGGAATTTCTGGGTCAGTATGAAATACACAAGATGGACGGGATGGACGTGAACTGGCAGCAATCTCCTGGCAGGCAGGTTTGCTATTGTCACTCAGGAGGGTTTAAACTAACGTGGCGGTGGGGGAGGGAGGGTGGAGCCAGAGCAGTACGTCCACAAGTACAGTGACTGAAGAGCAATTGGAGACTAATCTCAGTACAGCTAAGTCCAACAACAAACTGGCAGAGGGGAGTGAACACAATGGGGCTGGATGTCTGATATATGCTGATTTTAATGTGAGCAGTATGACAGGCAAGACAGATGAGCTTGGAGGTTGCAGCTTGAATGAGTATATATAACTACGATGTAAATATTACAGAGAGTTGATTGAGAGAGGGATCAGAAAGCAGTCAATCCAATGGGTCCAGAGAGAGTTGAAGAATGTGCAGCGAGACGGTTGTTTGAAGCAAGATAATTAACCAGCAGTTTATTCGAATTGGACAGTGTGTGATGCAATGTACAGATTTAAGGAAAAAGGGAGGAAACTGAAATTGTCTGTTTACAATATTTTCTGCTTTACTGACAGTCTTTTGTAATCTCCTGTTGCCAGAGAATAGACGAGGAGAATTTACATCAGGGAAACTCAAACCAAATATCAGGTCAGGGATCTGATGGAGTTGGACTGAAGTTTATTTATGTCAATGCAAGAATTATTATGAGTCAGACCGATGAACTGAGAGCCTGAATCCATCCATGGGACTATGATATTGCGGCTTCACAGAGACCTGGTTGACAGAGGGAAAGGACTGGTCGTTCAAAGTTCCAGGGTTTCATTGTTTTAGATGAGGTAGAGAGGAAGGTAAAAGAGGTGGACGAGTTGTTTTACTGATCAGGGAGAATGCTATATCTGCAGTTGAAGAGGACATACGGGGGGATCGTCCACTGCAGCAATATGGGTAAAGCCCAAAAATGGGATGGATGCAAACACTGCGTTACTATAATCCCTCCAACAGCTTCAGCGGGATTGAGGAAGAAATATGTACGTAGATTAAGGAAAGGTGCATTAAAAACAGAGTTGTCACAGTGAGTGAGTTTAACATCCCCAATAATGACTGGGAGTCCCTTGGAGCAAGAGGCTGAGACGGGGCAGAATTTGTTAACTGCAACAGTATGTGGATAGTCCAAGGAGAGGAAGAGCCATACTGGACATCGTATTGGCTAATGATTCTGGCCAGGTGACTGACCTTTCAGTGGGACATAATTTTAGATAGAGTGATCGCAGCTCCTTCAGAATTAATGATTTGGAGATGCTGGTGTTGGACTGGGGTGTACACAGTTAAAAATCACGCAATACCAGGTTATAGTCCAATAGGTTTAATTGGAAGCACACGAGCTTTCGGAGCGACGCCCCTTCATCAGGTGATAGTGGAGGGCTCAATCGTAACACAGAATTTATAGCAAAAGTTTACAGTGTGATGTCACTGAAAGTATACATTGCAAATTTGATTGCCTGTTAAGCCTTTCATCTGTTAGAATACAGTGGTAGTTTCACTTCTTTCATGTGTAAATCACGAAACCTTTTCTTTACAAAGTTGCATTCTCGGGTTAGCTGTTAACAATGGTGATAGCTAGACGATATGTTGAAGGTGTTGGTCCCCTGTGTTCTCTGTCTGTGTCCTAATGCTTAGATTGATTCTAATCTAAAAAGTGAGATAACGGAGTTTTACATAAATTCAGGCAGTTTTTGAGCAAAGTACAATGTAACCCTGCAAGTACAAATTCACCCCACAAAATATATGTGTGCCTGTGGGTCTTTGTCTGTGTGTGTCTGCCTGGGTTGGGGATTGTGAGTGTGAGTAAGTGTATGCGTGTGTGTGTAGTGAGTGCAGAGTGTCTTAAGTCTGTGAGGGAGTGCATGTGTGTGTGTGTGTGTGTGTGTGTGTGTGAGTGTGTGTGTGTGCCTGTAAGGGTGTGTGTGGGTGTCTGTGTGTGCATCTGTGTGTATGTGTGTCCATGTGTCCGTGTATATGTGAGAGTATGTGTGTGCAGGAGTATGTGTGTGTGTGTGTGTGTGTGTGTGTGTGTGTGTGTGTGTGTGTGTGTGTGTGTGTGTGTGTGTGTATATAATGCAATGTGATCACCTATAATGTGACATGAACCCATATGCCCGGAGGCATGGTACATTGGGGAAATCGAGCAAAGTCTACGACAACGGATGAATGGTCACCACACAAAAATCAACAGACAGGAGGGTTCCCTCCCAGTTGGGGAACACTTCAGTAGTCCACGACACTCAGCCTCGGACCTTCGGGTGACCATCCTCCAAGGTGGACTTCAGGAGAGGCAGCAGTGGAAAGTGGCCGAGCAGAGGCTGATAGCGAAGTTTGGTACACATAGGGAGGGCCTCAATCGGGACCTTGGGTTCATGTCACATTATAGGTGATCACCATTGCATTATACACACATACATACAGATACTTCAGCCTACACACACACTCTCACATATACACGGACACACGGACGCACATACACACAGACGCGCACGCAGACACCCACACACACCCTGACAGGCACAAACACCTGCACACTCAAACATGCACCCCCTCACAGACTTAAGACACTCTGCACTCACTACACACACACATACACTTTCTCACACTCACAACCCCCACCCCAGACAGACAGACAGACGCACACAGACATACATACACAGACAAAGACCCACAGGCACACATATATTTTGTGGGGTGAATTTATACTTGCATGGTTACATTGTACTTTGCTCAAAAAACTGCATGCATTCACGTAGATCTCTGAACTCAAAAAACTGCATGAATTTATGTAAAACACTGTTATCTCACTTTTTAGATTAGAATCAATCTAAGCGTTAGGGCATAGACAGAGAACACGGGGGCCATCACTTTCAACACATTGTCTCGCTATCACCATTGTTAACAGCTAAACAGAGAATAAAAGCTGATTGAAGATTTGTAGCTCGGGTATCCGTTGTTGTGGTTCTGCTCGCCGAGCTCGAAGTTTTTGCTGCAAACGTTTCGTTCCCTGGCTAGGGAACATCATCAGTGCTATTGGAGCCTCGGGGAACGAAACGTTTGCAGCAAAAACTTCCAGCTCGGTGAGCAGAACCACAACAACTAAACAGAGAATGCAACTTTGTAAAGAAAATATTTTGTGATTTACGCATGAAAGAAGTGAAACTATCACTTTATTCAAACAGATGAAAGGCCTAACAAACCATCAAATTTTCAATGTGTACTTTCAGTGACATCACACTGTAAAATTTTGCGATAAATTCTGTGAAACGATTGAGCCCTCCACTATCATCTGATGAAGAAGCGTCGCTCCGAAAGCTAGTGTGCTTCCAATTAAACCTGTTGGACTATAACCTGGTGTTGTGTGATTTTTAACCTTCAGATTTAAGATAGCTATGAAGGTGGATATGTCAGGACATTGTGTAAAGCTACTGAATTGGCGGAAGGCAATTTACGTCAGTATCAGGCAGAGCTAGGACGTGTCAATTGGGAGGAGCTGCTATCAGGCATTTCCACATTTTGTATGTGGGAACTGCTTGTTCAATCCTGACAGGAAAATCATCTGGTGAACGTCCTCCCCACTGTTCGAATTTCAATTTATTTTGTTTGAACAGTTATTTCAAGGCCGCTGCATATCAGACAACAGGAATAGGTAAAGGATAATTCTGCACTGTGTCCTTTGCAGGACCAGCTTGTCTCTCTAGGCACCTGAAATCTTTATTGTAGGTCAGAGAGCTTCAGAATTAATAGAGCACTGAAGGAGGCCATTTCGCCCATTGTACACCGACGAGCTCTCCAACATCACAATTTGAAATCAGAGAGAACAGAGTGTGTGTGTCTGTGTGTGTGTGCGTGAGAGAGAGAAAACTTAACAGAGAAAAAGGAAGCAAAGAGAGATAAAAGGAATGTAGATAAATCGGAGCGACAGAGTGAGTGAGAGCAAGGGGAGTCAGACGAGTGTGAAGTTAGATCAGAAGACAGCATGGGGCCGTACCCTGTGAGCACTATGCTGTCATCCTAGATCATTTATCACGAATAATATCACAGATCCGGGTTGATGACGGCTGAACAGGATCCATAAGAAGAATAGATTGGTTACAGGGAGATAGTGAATTAGTTTAAATATTCTGGGCAAACAGGAACTTGTTGTCCCTCTAGACACGGGGTGAGAGGAAGGGAGAGAGAATCTCAGTGAGAGGGATCACTGACTGGGGGGAAATCAGCATCTCAGCTGTGGGTACAATAATGATTGATAAAGCTTGAACAACTCGTCCGTGGTTTTGTAATTCACATTTCAATTTATATAGCCCCATATCGTAAGTGTATTTTAACAAACTTATCTCTTTGTAGTTTTCATGTTTTGGTATGTACAGAAAAGCTTGTTTTTCGTCCCTGTATTTTGTGTTGAATAAACACATTTTATTACTGAGGAAGAAAGGACCTGTTCCGATGGGACAGTCTTCGTCTGAACCGTGCTGGGACCAGAATCCGAGTGAATCCTAACTAAGGCTGGAGACAGAGCGTTAAACTAATTAGGAGTGTCTGTGCGCGGGGTGGGGGTTCTGTTATAGGTTTTAATTAGAAAAGAGGAGGTAAGAGTACAGAGCTCGGGAGAGGTTATTAAAATCTCCAGCACATACGCAAATAGGACAGAGTGTATGGAAAGTGTAACCAATCATACTTCAAGCACACCGGACAAACAAATGACAATGAGAAGAGGAACCGTTAATACAAGATTGAAGGGGTTCTATCTGAATGCATGCAGCATAAGGAATAGGGTAAATGAGCTCGTGCCACAGATTGAAATTGGTAGGTATGATGTTATGGGCATCACAGAGAAGTGGCTGCAAGGAGATCAGGATATTCAAGGACATATGTCTTATCAAAAAGATAGGTGGCAGAGGGAGTGGGTTTACATTATTAATAAGAAATGAAACTAAATCAATAGTAAGAAAGAAAGTAAGGTCAGATGGGGTAGAATCTGCGTGGGTAGAATTGACAAACCAACAGGAACGACAACCACAGTTGGAGAGTTGCACAGGCTTCCAAAGAGTAGTCAGGAGCAGGGGCACAAGATACACAAGGAGATAGAAAAGATCTGTAGGAAAGGCAAAGTTACAGTGATCATGTGGGGATTTCAATATGCAAGTGTAATGGGAAACCAGGTTGGTAGTGGGTTACAAGAAAAGGAATTTGATGAATGTCTACAGGATGGCTTTTTGAGCATCATGTGGTGGAGCCCACTCGGGAACAGATGACAGTGGATTTAATGATGTAGGCTAGATAAGGGAGCTTAAGTTGAAGGTCAACTTTAGAAGCAGTGATGAGGTCATGGTTGAATTTATTCTGCAATTTGAGAGAGAAGAAAGAATCAGAGTTAACAGTATTTCAGCTGAATAAAGGCAACTGGGGAGGCATAAGGGAGAAGCTGGGTAGAATTGACCGGGACAGGGGGCTAGCAGGAAAGACAGGGGAACAGCAATGGCAGGAGATTCCAAGATTACTTCAGGAGACACTACAGAGATTCATGCTGAGTAATAGAGGCATTGTACAGGGAGGATGAGGCAACCAGGGCTGACAAGGGAAGTCAGGGATTGCATATAAGAAAAAGAGCAAGCATATAATGCGGTGAAGGGCAGAGGAATCAGAACAATTGGGCCAACAGAAGTCAAGAAAAAATAAATAAGGAGGAAGAAGATTAAATATGGGACTAACCTAAACAGTAATACAAAGGAAACTGTAAGAGATTATTTAGATATATAAAGTGCAGAAGACAGGTAAAAGTGAATATGGACCACTAGAATATTATGCTGGAGAGACAGTAATTGGAAACAAAGAAATAGGTGAGGAACTTTGCATCAGTCTTCATGGTGGAAGAAACGAGTAATTTCCCAAGAATTGAAGAGAGTGAGAGGGCAGTCCTGAATACGGTGACTATCACCGAGAAGTACATGTTAGAAAACTGAATGGCCTGAATGTGGATAACTCACCTGGACCGGATGGACTACACCACAACCTTTTAAGCGAGAGAGCGGAAGATTTAGTGCAAGTGTAAGTGGTAATCTTTCAGGAATGACTAAAACCACGAAAGGACCAAGTGGCTGTATACTTGCGAACATGGCACACCGTTTAATAAGGGATTTAGGCAGAACATGTAAAACTGCAGACTGATTAGTCTAACCTTGGTTGTGGATAACATCATGCAACCCATCGTGTTGAATGGGATTTCTGAATACTTGGAGTTCTTTCGTAAAATAGGACAGAGTCATGTTTAATCAAGGGGAGGTCATGCCTGACAACCGGCTAGAATACTTTGAGGGAGAAATGAGCAGATTAGATCAAGGGGAACTGATAGATGTTATCCATCTGCACCTCAAGAATCCTGTGACAAGATGCCATGCATGAGGCTGTTGAGAAAGATATGGGTCCATGGTGTTAGAGGCAAGGTGCTAGCATGTTTAGAGGCTTGGCTGTCTGACGGAAAGCAGACAGTGGGGATCAAAGGGTTCTTGGAAAAGCGCAGCAGGTCAGGCAGCAGCCAAGGAACAGGAAATTCGACGTTTCGGGCATAAGCCCTTCATCAGGAATCTGGCATGAAGGGCTTATGAAGAGCTTCCTGAAGAAGTGCTTATGCCCGAAACGTCGAATTTGCTTTTCTTGGATGCTGCCTGACCTAAAGCGCTTTTTCTAGCAATACATTTTCAGCTCTGATACTCCAGCATCTGCAGACCTCACTTTCTCATCAAAGGGTTCTTCTCAGGGTTGCAGCCAGGGACAAGTGGTGTTCCACAAGACTCAGTGATGGGATCACAACTTTTCACTTTGTGCATTCATTATCAATATGCAGGAACTGAGGGCATTTTGGCTAAGCTTTCAAATAGTGCAAAGATAGATAGAGGGACAGGTAGCATTGAAGAGGTGGTTTGGCTGCAGGAGGGTGCTCGAGCGCATTTCCTGAACTTCCCCCACCTCCACGCTTGAACTCCACCCTTCCAACTACAACAGGTTAGAACCTCTCTGGTGCTCGCCTTCCACCCTAACAACCTCAGGATACAGCGCATAATCCTCCGCCATTTCTGCCAACAACAGTCGGACCCCGCCACCAGAGATATACTTCCTCCCATCCCTATCATCAAACTGCTGAGACTATTCCCTCACAAACTCCCTCGTAAGGTCCACGCGGCCCCACCAAGCCACCTTCCTCTCCCGGTATCTTCCCTTGCCATTGCAAGAGATATGAAAGCTGTGCCAATACCTTTCCCCTCACCTTCACCCAAGGCCCAGTGGATCCTTCCACAACAGGCAGAGAACATCCTGTGCATCCAAACACCACATCTATACTGTCATTGCTCCTGGTCTCCACTACATTGTCGAGACAGGACGTCAATTTGCAGAACGATTCAGGGAACACTCTCGGACACCCAAACTCAACAACCCCACTGCCCTGTGGCATAATACTTCAACTCTCCCTCCCGCTCCGCCAAGGTCTTGCGAATGTTTGGCCTCCTCCACTGCCAGATTCTTGCCACCTGACGTCTGAAGGAAGAATGCATCATCTCCTGCCTTGTGACCCTGCAAACACACGTTATAAAGGACAATTTCACCAGATTTTTCATCTCCCCTCCCTCCACCTTATCCCAGATCAAACCTTCCAACTCAGTACCGCCCTCTTGAACTGTCATGCCTGTCCTTCTTCCTTCACGACTGTCCACTCCACCTTCCACTCTGACCAATCACTATCACCACCCACCTTCATTTAGGAGTCGCCTTCCAAGCTACCTTCCTCCCAGCGCCTGCACCTCCCATTTATCTCTCTCCCCGCTTCCGCTCACCCCACATTCCTGATAAAGGCTTTATGCCTGAAACGTCGAATCTCCTGCTCCTCGGATGCTGCCTGACAGGCTGTGCTTTTCTCTGACCACACTTTTTGACTCTGATCTCCAGCATCTGCGGTCCTCACTTTCACCTGCTGAAGAACATTCACAGGTTTGGAGAGTGAGCAAATAGGTGGCAGATGGAGTACAATGTGGGAGAGTGTGGGGAAGCATTTTGCCAGGATGAATAGAGGCATGGACTATTTTCTAAATAGCAAGCAAATTCAGAAATCTGAAGTGAAAAAAGGCGCGGGAGTTCTAGTCTAGGAATCTTGAAAGGTAAAGTTGCAGGTTGTCAGTAGTTAGGAAGGCGAATACAATGATGGCATTTATTTCAAGAAGGCTTAAATATAAAAACAGGGACGTACTTCTAAGGCTCGACAAGGCTTTGGTCATGCCACATTTGGATTATTGTGCTCAGTTTTGGGTCCAATATCTCAGGAAAGATGGACTGATCCTTGAGGGTTTTCAGAAGAGCTTCACGAGAATGGTGCCAGGAATGAAGAGCTTAACATATGAAGAATATTTGAGGGCTCTGGGCCTGCATTTGATAGAGTTCAGAAGAATGTTAGGAGGTCTAATTGAAACTTACAGAATACTAAATGACCTGGGACAGAGTGGATTTAGGAAGACATATCGAATGGTACGAGAGACTAGTACCCGAGAGCACAGAGTAAAGAGAAGACCTTTTTCAAACAGAGATAAAGAGAAACCTCTTCAGGCAGAGAGTGGTGAATCTATGGAATTCACTGCCCCAGAGGGCTATCGAATCCAGGTCATTGACTATATTTAAGAGTGTGACAGATAGGTTCTTGACTGAAAAGGGGATCAAGGGTTGCAGGTAGAAAGCAGGAGAACGGGATTGAGAAGCTAAACAGACATCTCCATCAATATCTTTTCCCATTATAAGATCGGAAGTAGGTATGATGACTGAAGATCACAGAATGTTCAGAACATTTCGTCCCCCATCAGCTCCTGAACCATTCTGTGTCCATGTGCAGCAAGACCCGGACAGCATTCCGGTTTGTGCTGTTAAAGTGTCGGTAACATTTATGTTAGATCACAGCCAGACACTGCACGTTTCCACAGTTAAAAGAGGAGCTCATTCAGCATCTCAAGCTGGTTGCACATGGATATGAGCTAGCATTCAGGAACAGGAAGAGTGACAGCCCATTCAATCCACCTGCCTGTTACACAGGAAGAAGAGTGGTCTGTTCAGTGCATCGAGCTTTTAAACAGGAGCAGGCAGAGTCCAATCAGACCCAAAAACCTGTTCCATGAGCCCAGGACGAGGCTATTCATCCCCATGAGACAGTTATGCAGGAACAAGAGAAGGTCACTGATGTTCCAACATGACAAACCAATGAAACCGAGACTGCACTGATAGAGGACTCCATGATGTTAATCATGGTTCCATTGTTTGAAGAACGTGTGCTGCTTTAACATAGTTTGCTGGCAATGAGGAGAGAAGTCAAATGATTTGTGCCAAGTCTCAAGGAGGCATTTTCCATCACCGAGAAGACACACCTATGTTCTCCATGGAGGTCAGAATCTGGTGGGAATAGTTAACTGTTTTAGCATGAAGGTATTGTGGCTGCTGTAGGGATTGCGGATAACGAGACTTTCAGTGCAGGACTATGCACCAAATGCACTGTATTAATGTTTACTCAAAAACTGGCCCTCTGTCTCTTTCATGCGACATGGGGATTGGGTGTCGAGTGAAGGGACTATTATCAGAGTCTCTTAAACTACCGACAATCATGCAACCCGAGTAGAAAAGAAGCCATGCAATTTTTCACCATATCAGTGTCTATTTAGAACATCGTGAGTGACTGTCCTTCCCCCTCAAGTTTCAATGCAATCGCCTCTCATTCTCTCACAACGCCAGAGATTAATCTTCACTGTCTCCTCATGGTACCATAATCCCAGGGATTAGTCTGGTCAAACTCCATTGCACTCTCTCTGTGGCAAGGCGATCATTCCTTATAAAGAAGAGAAAGTCTGTCCACAATATCCAAATACTGCCTCAACAACGCTCATAGCAATGATCACAATAACTATTTTTCCTCTTCGACATCTCTGTTTATTTTCTGCAGCATAAAAAGACTTTCCTTCTCTCTACACCACTAACTCTTTATAATAAAAATATTGTTGCTGCTGTCGAGATTATGGAACACATGACGTTCAGTGCAGGATCATGCACCAATTGAACAGTATTAATATTGGGATAGTTTATTTTAAAGCCTGAACCTCTATCTATCTATCTATCTATCTATCTATCTATCTATCTATCTATCTATCTATCTATCTATCTATCTATCTATCTATCTATCTATCTATCTATCTATCTATCTATCTATCTATCTATCTAACTATCTATCTATCTATCTATCTCCATCTATCTGTCTCTGTCTCTTTTATCTTT
Organism: Hemiscyllium ocellatum; assembly: GCF_020745735.1. Classification (NCBI taxonomy): domain Eukaryota; kingdom Metazoa; phylum Chordata; class Chondrichthyes; order Orectolobiformes; family Hemiscylliidae; genus Hemiscyllium; species Hemiscyllium ocellatum. The sequence continues at coordinate 94,546 of NW_026869065.1, read as the reverse complement.
CCCTCTGTCTCGGTTGAAATAGGGAGTGGGGGTGGTTGGGTTGAGGCTCTTAAACTATCGAGAATCATGTATTCTGAGTGAAAAAAAGACATGGAACTTATCACCGTATCAGTTTCTGTTAAGTACATCATGAGTGATTGTCCATCCCCCTTAAGGTTCAAAGCAATCACTTCTTATTCGCTCACTAAGCTTCATTCAGTGTACATGGTGCCATCATCCCAGGGATTAGTCTGGTGAAACTTGTGAGAAAGTCTATCCACAGTACCCCAAATACTGTCTCAACAACACTCTCAGGGATGATCACAAAACATATTTTCTCTCACTTAGACATCGACATTTATTTCCTGTGCCACAAAAAGCCATACCTTCTCTATGCACTACGACTGACATAGAATTCATATATCCCTGACATCTGTACGTCAGCATCAATAAAGCCAGCACCAGAAATGCCTATTGAGCTGTGCATCACTGTCAGGGAGAATTTCAATGAAATTGAATACACCTAAAATAGGGGATGATCACGTACCTGAATGGAAATAAGATGTAGCAATACAGAAAACAGGCAGAGAAAGGGAGCTATCTTTACGTTTTTTGCTTCTCTCACAGGATGTATGCTGCCTTGGTGAGGACAGCATGTTGTGCAGATCTTGAACTGAATGGCTGGTTCAGCTGTTCCAGAGTAAAACGCATAGCTGTGGGTTTGTAGTGTTACGACGCAGGATAATCTTCCTGCTTAATTAAAACCAGCAACAGAGGAAAGATTTATCCCATGCAGGGATTTGTGATAAATCTAGAGTCCAAATCTATTGAAAGTAAAAATTAAAAACTTAATTTCTTAAAGTCTAACAGAGAATAATAAACGAATGACTATTTACAACTTCTTCCTCTAACCTGTCTTTCACCTACCCCCTCCACAATACTAGGCCGATAAGACTCCTAATTAAGATTTACAAAACAAAACTTCTTATCTCAAAACCAGGAAGCTTTCGGTTCTTCTCCATATTCCTGTCATCTTTTCTTCTTGGGGACTCTGCTTCACCAGTTACTAATCATTAAAACTCCCTATTTGAGAGCTATTATTCAGGCAGTCTTTGCATGCTGGTAGCTTGGCAGTTCTCCTCTCAACTATTCAATTTTCCATGGTCTTGTCCTGCCAAAATATTGGGTATTGTATCATTGGCTTTTAAGATTGACAATAAAATAAATTCAAACTTGGTTGGAGGTGGGTATTTTCGGTTATAATTTAAGAGGTTTTGCTGATTTTTTTTCGAGACAATGAGCTAATTGGGTTATTCAACCAAATGTTACATTATATCTATTTTTCAGAACACTTGTGCTGTCAGGTAGTTATTTCCGGCTTTTAATTCTCTCAGAAGTACAGTTCATCCATGTGTTCATTACGTAAGTCACACGTAAACCTGACGAGGGAAGCATGACACATTGACTTCCCTCAAGGTCTTCAGGCAAGCAGATAGATTTTTATAGCAAATGATAATGGTTCTTTTTATACTCCCCAATTTCCTTCATGAGATATCAACAGACCATTATTCTGTGGCTCTACATTATGAGTCACTGGCTTGACCACCATAAACTGTCTTCCTGTATGTGCAGAGAACAAGTTAATCATTCTCAAGAGCAATTATTTAGTGACGGACATGTTGTTAGAATGAACGTGGAACTGTTGCATCCGGATTGTACAAAGACACAAATGGTTTATTCAGATGTTGCACTGAGACTGAGGACGAGACTGTGATATCATGATGGTGGTATTGGACAGGATTAGTATGTGGAGAGGACATGGAGATGTAAGCCTGTGAAAGACAAAATAGCTTATGGTGTTTGTGAACATTCTGGCTCCTTCTCGTATATCAGTGAGTAATTTATAAATCGTAGTTGAATAGTTATAATCGATATAATGAAATGAATTTTTGTTTGGAACTGAAGACATTGTCATGCAGTTTCCAAATTTTATATATCACAGCAGAAATTCAGTTCAACGCAGTTTAGTAGCCAAATATAATGACTTACCAGGAACACCAACTATAGCAAGGATGGGATAGTAACCACCTTGAATAATCCAAAGGATATCATGGATCCGTGATGCTAATGAAATCCAAGGCTGAGAAAGCCAGTAAAGACCCAAGGATAAACTCCTTTCTGTTATTGTAATATTCCAGTCTAATATTCTCAGATTCTGATATATTGTTGTACGATTGCAGTTTACCGATCTTAGATTCTGATCCCTTGTTGGAACAGTCCAATCCAAGGTCCTCAGATTTTGAACCATTATTGTAACGTTCCAGTCTAATGTTCTCAGATTCTGATCTCTCCTCCCTCTCTCTCTCGAGCTGATGATCCCTGTTCGTGCTGTCAGTGATGCGCCTACTCATACTATGGGATAACACACTGAAAAAAGCCCATTTATCATTCAACGATGGAAACTCTCCACTGGGATAATTAGGATCCACGGAGATTGACATTAATCACAGTCACTGAACAAATAGCTCCAGTAAACCCCTTTCAATTTAATATTGATTTTATTGAAATTTAAAAGAACGTTTATAATTTACACATTTGGCATGAGCGAAGATATATTGGAGATGGTCGATGGAATGCATGTAATCATTCAATCTGCCTTGGATATGGGAGTAATGTGAAAGGATTGTCAGAATATAAACACGTTTCTCCATTTATAAATTGAAACATTCATTCTTTAACAGCTGATCAGTGATTAGAATGTCTGTAAAATATGGAGAGAATTTTTCCAGTCCATAACCTGACAGGAAAATGTGCCTACGACAACATGAGTGAAAAGAGACTAATGGCATATATATGTTTACAGAAAATATGACGTGACACGCAATTCAGATGGTTCGTCGAGGATCAGAGAGGGCTGGTGAGGGTCACGCTGTTAATGTTATCGATGTCAATCAACTGTGATGAAGTACCATTCACTGGACTTCAATTAAAGTGTGATTATGATATTGGGAACATGGGTTCTGAGAATGGGGGAGGGAACATGATATTTCCCAGTCATCAGCATTGAAATGTTACTCTTTATAAATCATTTGAAGATCAAATTCCAGGATACAACTCAAATGAGGAATGAGGAGAACCAATATCAACAATACAATCAGAAGACATTGGAGCAGAAATTTGGCCATTAGTCCCGTTTAATGGCTCCGCCATTCAATGATGTCTGTTTAGCTTCTGAATCCCATTCTCCTGCTTTCTACCTGCAACCCTTGATCCCCTTTTCAGTCAAGGACCTATCTGTCTCACTCTTAAATATACTCAATTACCTGGATTCGATAGCCCTCTGGGGCAGTGAATTCCATAGATTCACCACTGCCTGAAGAGGTTTCTCTTTATCTCTGTTTGAAAAGGTCTTCTCTTTACTCTGTGCTCTCGGGTACTAGTCTCTCGTACCATTCGATATGTCTTCCTAAATCCACTCTGTCCCAGGTCATTTAGTATTCTGTAAGTTTCAATTAGACCTCCTAACATTCTTCTGAACTCTATCAAATGCAGGCCCAGAGCCCTCAAATATTCTTCATATGTTAAGCTCTTCATTTCTGGCACCATTCTCGTGAAGCTCTACTGAAAACCCTCAAGGATCAGTCCATCTTTCCTGAGATATTGGACCCAAAACTGAGCACAATAATCCAAATGTGGCATGACCAAAGTCTTGTCGAGCTTTAGAAGTACGTCCCTGTTTTTATATTTAAGCCTTCTTGAAATAAATGCCATCATTGTATTCGCCTTCCTAACTACTGACAACCTGCAACTTTACCTTTCAAGATTCCTAGACTAGAACTCCCGCGCCTATTTTCACTTCAGATTTCTGAATTTGCTTGCTATTTAGAAAATAGTCCATGCCTCTATTCATCCTGGCAAAATGCTTCCCCACACTCTCCCACATTGTACTCCATCTGCCACCTATTTGCTCACTCTCCAAACCTGTGAATGTTCTTCAGCAGGTGAAAGTGAGGACCGCAGATGCTGGAGATCAGAGTCAAAAAGTGTGGTCAGAGAAAAGCACAGCCTGTCAGGCAGCATCCGAGGAGCAGGAGATTCGACGTTTCAGGCATAAAGCCTTTATCAGGAATGTGGGGTGAGCGGAAGCGGGGAGAGAGATAAATGGGAGGTGCAGGCGCTGGGAGGAAGGTAGCTTGGAAGGCGACTCCTAAATGAAGGTGGGTGGTGATAGTGATTGGTCAGAGTGGAAGGTGGAGTGGACAGTCGTGAAGGAAGAAGGACAGGCATGACAGTTCAAGAGGGCGGTACTGAGTTGGAAGGTTTGATCTGGGATAAGGTGGAGGGAGGGGAGATGAAAAATCTGGTGAAATTGTCCTTTATAACGTGTGTTTGCGGGGTCACAAGGCAGGAGATGATGCATTCTTCCTTCAGACGTCAGGTGGCAAGAATCTGGCAGTGGAGGAGGCCAAACATTCGCAAGACCTTGGCGGAGCGGGAGGGAGAGTTGAAGTATTATGCCACAGGGCAGTGGGGTTGTTGAGTTTGGGTGTCCGAGAGTGTTCCCTGAATCGTTCTGCAAATTGACGTCCTGTCTCGACAATGTAGTGGAGACCAGGAGCAATGACAGTATAGATGTGGTGTTTGGATGCACAAGATGTTCTCTGCCTGATGTGGAAGGATCCACTGGGGCCTTGGGTGAAGGTGAGGGGAAAGGAATTGGCACAGCTTTCATATCTCTTGCAATGGCAAGGGAAGATACCGGGAGAGGAAGGTGGCTTGGTGGGGCCGCGTGGACCTTACGAGGGAGTTTGTGAGGGAATAGTCTCAGCAGTTTGATGATAGGAATGGGAGGAAGTATATCTCTGGTGGCGGGGTCCGACTGTTGTTGGCAGAAATGGCGGAGGATTATGCGCTGTATCCTGAGGTTGTTAGGGTGGAAGGCGAGCACCAGAGAGGTTCTAACTTGTTGTAGTTGGAAGGGTGGAGTTCAAGCGTGGAGGTGGGGAAAGTTGAGGAAATGCGCTCGAGCACCCTCCTGCAGCCAAACCACCTCTTCAATGCTACCTGTCCCTCTATCTATCTTTGCACTATTTGAAAGCTTAGCCAAAATGCCCTCAGTTCCTGCACATAGATAATGAATGCACAAAGTGAAAAGTTGTGGTCCCATCACTGAGTCTTGTGGAACACCACTTGTCCCTGGCTGCAACCCTGAGAAGAACCCTTTGATGAGAAAGTGAGGTCTGCAGATGCTGGAGTATCAGAGCTGAAAATGTATTGCTAGAAAAAGCGCTTTAGGTCAGGCAGCATCCAAGAAAAGCAAATTCGACGTTTCGGGCATAAACACTTCTTCAGGAAGCCCTTCATAAGCCCTTCATGCCAGATTCCTGATGAAGGGCTTATGCCCGAAACGTCGAATTTCCTGTTCCTTGGCTGCTGCCTGACCTGCTGCGCTTTTCCAAGAACCCTTTGATCCCCACTGTCTGCTTTCTGTCAGACAGCCAAGCCTCTACCCATGCTAGCACCTTGCCTCTAACACCATGGACCCATATCTTTCTCAACAGCCTCATGCATGGCATCTTGTCACAGGATTCCTGAGGTGCAGATGGATAACATCTATCAGTTCCCCTTGATCTAATCTGCTCATTTCTCCCTCAAAGTATTCTAGCCGGTTTGTCAGGCATGACCTCCCCTTGATTAAACATGACTCTGTCCTATTTTACGAAAGAACTCCAAGTATTCAGAAATCCCATTCAGCAGATGGGTTCCATGATGTTATCCACAACCAAGGTTAGACTAATCAGTCTGCAGTTTTACATGTTCTGCCTAAATCCCTTATTAAACGGTGTGCCATGTTCGCAAGTATACAGCCACTTGGTCCTTTCGTGGTTTTAGTCATTCCTGAAAGATTACCACTTACACTTGCACTAAATCTTCCGCTCTCTCGCTTAAAAGGTTGTGGTGTAGTCCATCCGGTCCAGGTGAGTTATCCACATTCAGGCCATTCAGTTTTCTAACATGTACTTCTCGGTGATAGTCACCGTATTCAGGACTGCCCTCTCACTCTCTTCAATTCTTGGGAAATTACTCGTTTCTTCCACCATGAAGACTGATGCAAAGTTCCTCACCTATTTCTTTGTTTCCAACTACTGTCTCTCCAGCATAACATTGTAGTGGTCCAAATTCACTTTTACCTGTCTTCTGCACTTTATATATCTAAATAATCTCTTACAGTTTCCTTTGTATTACTGTTTAGGTTAGTCCCATATTTAATCTTCTTCCTCCTTATTTATTTTTTCTTGACTTCTGTTGGCCCAATTGTTCTGATTCCTCTGCCCTTCACCGCATTATATGCTTACTCTTTTTCTTATATGCAATCCCTGACTTCCCTTGTCAGCCCTGGTTGCCTCATCCTCCCTGTACAATGCCTCTATTACTCAGCATGAATCTCTGTAGTGTCTCCTGAAGTAATCTTGGAATCTCCTGCCATTGCTGTTCCCCTGTCTTTCCTGTTAGCCCCCTGTCCCGGTCAATTCTACCCAGCTTCTCCCTTATGACTCCCCAGTTGCCTTTATTCAGCTGAAATACTGTTAACTCTGATTCTTCTTCTCTCTCAAATTGCAGAATAAATTCAACCATGTCCTCATCACTGCTTCTAAAGTTGAACTTCACCTTAAGCTCCCTTATCTAGCCTACATCATTAAATCCACTGTCATCTGTTCCCGCGTGGGCTCCACCACATGATGCTCAAAAAGCCATCCTGTAGACATTCATCAAATTCCTTTTCTTGTAACCCACTACCAACCTGGTTTCCCATTACACTTGCATATTGAAATCCCCACATGATCACTGTAACTTTGCCTTTCCTACAGATCTTTTCTATCTCCTTGTGTATCTTGTGCCCCTGCTCCTGACTACTCTTTGGAAGCCTGTGCAACTCTCCAACTGTGGTTGTCTTTCCTGTTGGTTTGTCAATTCCACCCACGCAGATTCTACACCATCTGACCTTACTTTCTTTCTTACTATTTATTTAGTTTCATTTCGTATTAATAATGTAAACCCACTCCCTCTGCCACCTATCTTTTTGATAAGATATATGTCCTTGAATATCCTGATCTCCTTGCAGCCACTTCTCTGTGATGCCCATAACATCATACCTGCCAATTTCAATCTGTGGCACGGGCTCATTTACCCTATTCCTTATGCTGCATGCATTCAGATAGAACCCCTTCAATCTTGTATTAACGGTTCCTCTTCTCATTGTCATTTGTTTGTCCGGTGTGCTTGAAGTATGATTGGTTACACTTTCCATACACTCTGTCCTATTTGCGTATGTGCTGGAGATTTTAATAACCTCTCCCGAGCTCTGTACTCTTACCTCCTCTTTTCTAATTAAAACCTATAACAGAACCCCCACCCCGCGCACAGACACTCCTAATTAGTTTAACGCTCTGTCTCCAGCCTTAGTTAGGATTCACTCGGTCTCTGGACCCAGCACGGTTCAGACGAAGACTGTCCCATCGGAACAGGTCCTTTCTTCCTCAGTAATAAAATGTGTTTATTCAACACAAAATACAGGGACGAAAAACAAGCTTTTCTGTACATACCAAAACATGAAAACTACAAAGAGACAAGTTTGTTAAAATACACTTACGACATGGAGCAATATAAATTGAAATGTGAATTACAAAACCACGGACGAGGTGTTCAAGCTTTATCAATCATTATTTGACCCACAGCTGAGATGCTGATTTCCCCCCAGTCAGTGATCCCTCTCACTGAGATTCTCTCTCCCTTCCTCTCACCCCGTGTCTAGAGGGACAACAAGTTCCTGTTTGCCCAGAATATTTAAACTAATTCACTATCTCCCTATAACCAATCTATTCTTCTTATGGATCCTGTTCAGCCGTCATCAACCCGGATCTGTGATATTATTCGTGATAAATGATCTAGGATGACAGCATAGTGCTCACAGGGTACGGCCCCATGCTGTCTTCTGATCTAACTTCACACTCGTCTGACTCCCCTTGCTCTCACTCACTCTGTCGCTCCGATTTATCTACATTCCTTTTATCTCTCTTTGCTTCCTTTTTCTCTGTTATTTTCTCTCTCTCTCACGCACACTCACACAGACACACACACTCCGTGCTGTCTGATTTCAAATTGTGATGTTAGAGAGCTCGTCGGTGTACAATGGGCGAAATGGCCTCCTTCAGTGCTCTATTAATTCTGAAGCTCTCTGATCCACAATAAAGACTTCAGGCGCCTGGACAGACAAGCTGGTCCTGCAAAGGACACAGTGCAGAATTATCCTTTACCTATTCCTGTTGTCTGATATGCAGCGGCCTTGAAATAACTGTTCAAACAAAATAAATTGAAATTCGAACAGTGGGGAGGACGTTCTCCAGATGATTTTCCTGTCAGGATTTAACAAGCAGTTCCCACATACAAAATGTGGAAATGCCTGATAGCAGCTCCTCCCAATTGACACGTCCTAGCTCTGCCTGATACTGACGTAATTTGCCTTCCGCCAATTCAGTAGCTTTACTCAATGTCCTGACTTATCCATCTTCATAGCTATCTTAAATCTGAAGTTTAAAAATCACACAACACCAGGTTATAGTCCAACAGGTTTAATTGGAAGCACACTAGCTTTCGGAGCGACGCTTCTTCATCAGATGATAGTGGAGGGCTCAATCGTTTCACAGAATTTATCGCAAAATTTTACAGTGTGATGTCACTGAAAGTACACATTTAAAATTTGATGGTTTGTTAAGCCTTTCATCTGTTTGAATAAAGTGATAGTTTCACTTGTTTCATGCGTAAATCACAAAATATTTTCTTTACAAAGTTGCATTCTCTGTTTAGTTGTTGTGGTTCTGCTCGCCGAGCTGGAAGTTTTTGCTGCAAACGTTTCGTTCCCTGGCTAGGGAACATCATCAGTGCTGTTGGAGCCTCGTGTGAAGCGCTGCTTTGATGTTTCTTCCGGTATTTATATTGGTTTGTTCTTGCCGCTTCCGGGTGTCAGTTTCAGCTGCAGTGATTTGTATGTGGGGTCCAGGTCGGAATGTCTGTTGATGGATGTTCTTGCCTTTTACGGGTGTCAGTTTCAGCTGTAGTGGTTTGTATATGCTGTCAAGGTCAATGTGTCTGTTGATGGAGTTTGGGGATGAATGCCATGCTTCTAGGAATTCTCTGGCTGTTCTCTGTCTGGCTTGTCCTATGATAGTGGTGTTTTCCCAGTCAAATTCATGTTGTTGGTTGTCTGAGTGTATGGCGACTAGAGATAGCTGGTCGTGTCGTTTTGTGGCTAGTTGATGTTCATGGATGCGTATTGTCAGCTGTCTTCCTGTTTGTCCTATATAGTGTTTTGTGCAGTCCTTGCATGGTATTTTGTAAACTACGTTAGTTTGGTTCATGCTGGGTATTGGGTCCTTTGTTCTAGTGAGTTGTTGTCTGAGCGTGGATGTTGGCTTGTGTGCTGTTATGAGTCCTAAGGGTCGCAGTAGTCTGGCTGTCAGTTCTGAGACGCTCCTGACGTATGGTAGAGTGGCTAGTCCTTTTGGTTGTGGCATGTCCTCGTTCCTCGGTCTATCTCTTAGGCATCTGGTGATAAAGTTGCGTGGGTATCCGTTTTTGGCGAATACCTTGTATAGATGTTCCTCTTCCTCTTTTCGCAGTTCTGGTGTACTGCAGTGTGTTGTGGCCCTTTTGAATAGTGTCCTGATGCAGCTTCGTTTGTGTGTGTTGGGGTGGTTACCAGCAGACAAAGGCAGTATGACGGTCATCCTAGATAAATCAGACTACATCTGTAAAGCACAACAACTACTCGCAGACACCAACACCTACCAAATGAAGGATTCCGACCCCACACCACAACTCACCAATAGAATAAACAACACACTAAGGAATCTACAAAAAAACGGACAAATAACCAAAGCGGACAAGCAAAGAATGAAACCTGAAAGCAACAACACCCCCAGATTCTATGGACTCACCAAAGTACACAAACCAGACATCCCACTCAGACCCATAGTATCACTACCAGGGACACCAGCATACAAACTGGCCAAAGAACTACAACAAAAACTGAAACACCTAGTCAGCGGATCCAAACACTCCATACAATCAACACAAGAATTCTTGGACATCATCAGGAATACACACATAGACAAAGAAGAAACTATGGTATCATTCGACGTGACGGCACTGTTCACTTCAATTGACAAAACCCTAGCCAGAGAAACAATAGCCAACCTACTGGACATACATAACAGAACACAGGGGCCTGAACCTAACAACAAGGACGGTATACTTAAACTACTGGACCTGTGCCTCACCACACACTTTACATTCAACAATCAGATATACGAACAAATCAACGGAACACCCATGGGATCACCAATCTCGGGACTCATAGCAGAGGCAGTTATGCAAAGGTTAGAACATACAGCCATACCACAAATCCAACCCAAACTCTGGATCAGATATGTTGATGACACCTTTGTAATCATCAAAAACACAGATATAGAAAAAACACACCGAATCATCAACGCCACACTCACAGGAATCCGATTCACACGAGAAAATGAAAAGGATAGCCAACTCCCATTCCTAGACGTGTAAGTAGAGAGAACACCCAACGGAGAATTCACCACTAGGGGACACAGGAAACCAACACACACAGACCAAGTCTTAAACTATGAAAGTAACCACCCCAACACACACAAACGAAGCTGCATCAGGACACTATTCAAAAGGGCCACAACACACTGCAGTACACCAGAACTGCGAAAAGAGGAAGAGGAACATCTATACAAGGTATTCGCCAAAAACGGATACCCACTCAATTTTATCACCAGATGCCTAAGAGATAGACCGAGGAACGAGGACATGCCACAACCAAAAGGACTAGCCACTCTACCATACGTCAGGAGCGTCTCAGAACTGACAGCCAGACTACTGCGACCCTTAGGACTCATAACAGCACACAAGCCAACATCCACGCTCAGACAACAACTCACTAGAACAAAGGACCCAATACCCAGCATGAGCCAAACTAACGTAGTTTACAAAATACCATGCAAGGACTGCACAAAACACTATATAGGACAAACAGGAAGACAGCTGACAATCCGCATCCATGAACATCAGCTAGCCATAAAACGACACGACCAGCTATCCCTAGTAGCCATACACTCAGACAACCAACAACATGAATTTGACTGGGAAAACACCACTATCATAGGACAAGCCAGACAGAGAACAGCCAGAGAATTCCTAGAAGCATGGCATTCATCCCCAAACTCCATCAACAGACACATTGACCTTGACACCATATACAAACCACAACAGCTGAAACTGACACCCGTAAAAGGCAAGAACATCCATCAACAGACATTCCGACCTGGACCCCACATACAAATCACTGCAGCTGAAACTGACACCCGGAAGCGGCAAGAACAAACCAATATAAATACCGGAAGAAACATCAAAGCAGCGCTTCACACGAGGCTCCAACAGCACTGATGATGTTCCCTAGCCAGGGACCGAAACATTTGCAGCAAAAACTTCCTGCTCGGCGAGCAGAACCACAACAACGGATACCCGAGCTACAAATCTTCAATCAGATTTTATTCTCTGTTTAGCTGTTAACAATGGTGATAGAGAGACAGTATGTTGAAAGTGATGGCCCCCGTGTTCTCTGTCTATGCCCTAATGCTCAGATTGATTCTAATCTAAAAAGTGAGATAACAGTGTTTTACATAAATTCATGCAGTTTTTGAGGTCAGAGATCTACATGAATGCATGCAGTTTTTTGAGCAAAGTACAATGTAATTTATATGCAAGTATAAATTCACCCCACAAAATATATGTGTGCCTGTGGGTCTTTGTCTGTGTATGTATGTCTGTGTGCGTCTGTCTGTCTGTCTGGGGTGGGGGTTGTGAGTGTGAGAAAGTGTATGTGTGTGTGTAGTGAGTGCAGAGTGTCTTAAGTCTGTGAGGGGGTGCATGTTTGAGTGTGCAGGTGTTTGTGCCTGTCAGGGTGTGTGTGGGTGTCTGCGTGCGTGTCTGTGTGTATGTGCGTCCGTGTGTCCGTGTATATGTGAGAGCGTGTGTGTAGGCTGAAGTATCTGTATGTATGTGTTTATAATGCAATGGTGATCACCTATAATGTGACATGAACCCAAGGTCCCGGTTGAGGCCCTCCCTATGTGTACCAAACTTCGCTATCAGCCTCTGCTCGGCCACTTTCCACTGCTGCCTCTCCTGAAGTCCACCTTGGAGGATGGTCACCCGAAGGTCCGAGGCTGAGTGTCGTGGACTACTGAAGTGTTCCCCAACTGGGAGGGAACCCTCCTGTCTGTTGATTTTTGTGTGGTGACCATTCATCCGTTGTCGTAGTCTTTACTCGGTTTCCCCAATGTACCATGCCTCCGGGCATATGGGTTCATGTCACATTATAGGTGATCACATTGCATTATACACACACACACACACACACGCGCACACACACACACACACACACACACACACACACACACACACACAGATACTCCTGCACACACATACTCTCACATATACACGGACACATGGACACACATACACACAGACGCACACAGACACCCACACACACCCTTACAGGCACCCCCCCCACACACACACACATGCACTCCCTCACAGACTTAAGACACTCTGCACTCACTACACACACACGCATACACTTACTCACACTCACAATCCCCAACCCAGGCAGACACACACACACACACACACACACACACACACACACACACACACACACACACACACACACACACACACACACACACACACAAGACCCACAGGCACACATATACTTTGTGGGGTGAATTTGTACTTGCAGGGTTACACTGTACTTTGCTCAAAAACTGCATGAATTTATGTAAAACTCCGTTATCTCACTTTTTAGATTAGAATCAATCTAAGCATTAGGACACAGACAGAGAACACGGGGGGCCAACACCTTCAACATATCGTCTAGCTATCACCCTTGTTAACAGCTAACCCGAGAATGCAACTTTGTAAAGAAAAGGTTTCCTGATTTACACATGAAACAAGTGAAACTACCAATGTATTCTAACAGATGAAAGGCTTAACAGGCAATCAAATTTGCAATGTATACTTTCAGTGACATCACACTGTAAACTTTTGCTATAAATTCTGTGTTACGATTGAGCCCTCCACTATCACCTGATGAAGGGGCGTCGCTCCGAAAGCTCGTGTGCTTCCAATTAAACCTATTGGACTATAACCTGGTATTGCGTGATTTTTAACTGTGTACACCCCAGTCCAACACCAGCATCTCCAAATCATTAAATCTGAAGGAGCTGCGATCACTCTATCTAAAATTATGTCCCACTGAAAGGTCAGTCACCTGGCCAGAATCATTAGCCAATACGATGTCCAGTATGGCTCTTCCTCTCCTTGGACTATCCACATACTGTTGCAGTTAACAAATTCTGCCCCGTCTCAGCCTCTTGCTCCAAGGGACTCCCAGTCATTATTGGGGATGTTAAACTCACTCACTGTGACAACTCTGTTTTTAATGCACCTTTCCTTAATCTACGTACATATTTCTTCCTCAATCCCGCTGAAGCTGTTGGAGGGATTATAGTAACGCAGTGTTTGCATCCATCCCATTTTTGGGCTTTACCCATATTGCTGCAGTGGACGATCCCCCCGTATGTCCTCTTCAACTGCAGATATAGCATTCTCCCTGATCAGTAAAACAACTCGTCCACCTCTTTTACCTTCCTCTCTACCTCATCTAAAACAATGAAACCCTGGAACTTTGAACGACCAGTCCTTTCCCTCTGTCAACCAGGTCTCTGTGAAGCCGCAATATCATAGTCCCATGGATGGATTCAGGCTCTCAGTTCATCGGTCTGACTCATAATAATTCTTGCATTGACATAAATAAACTTCAGTCCAACTCCATCAGATCCCTGACCTGATATTTGGTTTGAGTTTCCCTGATGTAAATTCTCCTCGTCTATTCTCTGGCAACAGGAGATTACAAAAGACTGTCAGTAAAGCAGAAAATATTGTAAACAGACAATTTCAGTTTCCTCCCTTTTTCCTTAAATCTGTACATTGCATCACACACTGTCCAATTCGAATAAACTGCTGGTTAATTATCTTGCTTCAAACAACCGTCTCGCTGCACATTCTTCAACTCTCTCTGGACCCATTGGATTGACTGCTTTCTGATCCCTCTCTCAATCAACTCTCTGTAATATTTACATCGTAGTTATATATACTCATTCAAGCTGCAACCTCCAAGCTCATCTGTCTTGCCTGTCATACTGCTCACATTAAAATCAGCATATATCAGACATCCAGCCCCATTGTGTTCACTCCCCTCTGCCAGTTTGTTGTTGGACTTAGCTGTACTGAGATTAGTCTCCAATTGCTCTTCAGTCACTGTACTTGTGGACGTACTGCTCTGGCTCCACCCTCCCTCCCCCACCGCCACGTTAGTTTAAACCCTCCTGAGTGACAATAGCAAACCTGCCTGCCAGGAGATTGCTGCCAGTTCACGTCCATCCCGTCCATCTTGTGTATTTCATACTGACCCAGAAATTCCAATGACCCATATATCGGAGATTGCTGCTGGTTCAGATGTATCCCGTCCTTCTTTTGTATGTCCTACCGCCCCGGGAATCCCAATGATCCACGTATTAGAAGTGCTGGCGACCCTAACAGCTCTTTGGCCATGTTTTTAACTGTACTACCTTCCTATTGCTAACCTCACTGGCACGTGGCATAATCTCGTCTCTCCAACATTCAAGTATCCTTTCAGCACAACTCCGGCAAGAGCTCTACTTTAAAATGGATAGACCTGACAATAAAAACTTAAATGTGACCTCATTAACCAGCAAAGTGGAACCCAATGAATCAGTCGCAATGACCATAGGATCTGATATCTATCACCTCCATCAAACCTGTGTGACCAGGTATACATATGGAGCATCTCTTTGTAGATGGACGAGGATAAACAGAAGTTAGTCCAAAAGACCAGAAAATGTCAGAATTGATGGGTGCCATTCAGCCTGTTTACTCTGCTTTGTTGTTGAATTGGATTTCAGCTATTCTGTTCCTTTTAATGCAAGGGTCTTTACCCCGCATCCCTAGCGGGTCAGAAAGTGCCCAGTGTCTTTGTGGGCTCCCTGCGTAGGGAGCATCCAGTGCCAGGTGATGGGGTGTGGGGAATCCAGGGGTGGCCCGAGGAAAGGCTGGATGCAGTGACGGATGGACTCAGGGGTTGAGAGAGACGGACTAGGTAATCAGAGACTTACACTCACATAAGTAGCTGGGCAAGATTCCCAAGCATTCGGGGAGCCCGAGCACCAGAGCCACTTTTATAATAAACCCCTCATATTTGCAGCAATTCTCCATCAAACACAAGCAAATATACTGTAGATTATAGAAACCTGAAAAGTTAATTCTCCCAATGCAGACACGGGGAGGTTGTGAGAATGCCACAAAGACAGGGTCCAGGGATTGGAATTGAACCCGAGTCCCTGGCACTGTGAGGCAGCAATGTTGTGTCACCATGCTACCCAGTGATGGACAATAGGATTAGTATAGTTATATTAGTATATTTTCGACAATCAGTTAACTGGAATGCTCTCACCCAGCCTGTCCAAGAATGTGAAGCCTTTATACAGCAGCAGAGGACAATTTAAGAAGCAATAAAGTGGTGAACATGTAAGCTAGCTCGCTTTAGAAAAGGAGATTGCAGGAGTTTTGTTAAGATATATAAATGGGGAGAGTGAACATTTGAGAATCAAAAATTGAGGCTGGATACAGAGAAATAGAGAACAAAGAATTGGAGAATGACCTGAATAGGTACTTTCCATCAATCTTCACAATGGTAGACACTAGGAACATTGCAGAACTGCAAGCGAGTCAAGGGTGCGGGATGGGGTTAGTGATCGCTGTGGAGGAGGTAATGGGGAAGCTACAATGTTTGAAAATGGATAAATCACACAGACTGGATGGATAACAACCAAAGTTCTGAAGGAATTAGCGGAGGAGATTGTGAAACCATTGGTCGTGACTGTTCAGGAATAACTATCATCAGACAGAGTCTCAGAGAACTGGAAAATGGATAATGGAAAATCTCTGTGTCAGAAGAAAGAAAGACAAAATACAGGAAATCATAGGGCAGTTTAGCCTGGCATCGGTCGTTATTAGAGATTTAGAGTGCATTGCTAGCAATGAGATTGCAGAGTACTTGGAGGTACATGGTAAAGTAGGGCTGAGTCAGCATGGCTTCATCAAGGAGTGGTCCCGCTGACAGGTCTGTCGGAATTCTTTTAGAAGATAATGAGCAGGTTTGACAAAGGGAGGATGTGATGTGATTTGCAAATAGGGAGTGTGTTAAATTTTCAATCTGTGTTAAATTGAATCATGTTAATTTATTGGTTACAACTTGCATAAACAGATGTACAAAAACAACTAAAAATTGTAAAGGAGCAGTTCAATAGTAGTTAAATAAAGTAAGGATGGAGGGTCGGGTCATGTTTTGTCTCTCCATGATACGGGAGTGGCGGAGCCCACTGTGGATCCCAGTGACCATGTCTGGAGTAAATGTTGCATGCAAACAGAACTCTGGTCAGAGTCGATGAGCTGGAGTTTAAGCTTCAAACATTGTGAGGCACCAGGGACGGGGAGAGTTCCCTGGATGCTGTGATTCAGGAGACAGTTACACTCCTTAGATCAACTGACTCAAATTCAGCCAGTGGTTAGAAAGCGGAGGGTTTGGCTGTGAGTGAGGCAGATAGACGGATCCAGGAGGTAGAGTTGCAGGAGCCTCACCCCCTGTCCGTGTCTAACAGGTTCAAGAGTCTTGTTCCCTGTGTGAATGGGAATGGGGATTGCAGGGAGGATGAGTTGATTGGCCACAGTACCGAGTTGAGGGAAGCTTTCAAGTGGGGGAAGAGAAGAGAAATATTATTGTAATTGGGGATAATATTGTTAGTGACATAGACACTGTTCTCTGTGATTGGTATTGAGAGTCCTGAAAATTGCGTTACCTACTGGTGTTTGGGTAAGGGATAGCTCATCTGGGCTGCAGAGTAACTTGGAGTGGGAGGGTAAAGATCCATTGGTCGTGGTCTGTGTAGGTAAAAACGACAGAGATAAAACTAGGGAAGAGGTTCTGCTAAGGTATGCGAAGAACTTGGAGCTAATTTAGAAAAAAGTATCAAAAAGAAAATAATCTCTGGATTACAGCCTGAGCCACAAGCTAATTAGCACAGGGTCAGCAGGAAACTGCGTGGTTCAAAGTTTGGTGTGGGAGAAATGGGGTTGTATCATGGGACATTGACACCAGGACTGGGGAAGGAGGGCACTGTTCCGATCGTACGGTCTTCATCAGAACCGTGTTGGGACCAGAGTCCAAGCAAATCGCATACCTATGGGCTGTAGACTGGACATTAAGCTAAATGGGGGTGGGGTGGTGTCAGGTAAAGGGTAAATTAGAAAACCCGAATGAAAGGAGGGAGTAAGACTGCAGAACTCAAGAAGAAGGCGTTTGGTATGCTTTCCTTTATTGTTCAGAGTATTGAGTACAGGAGTTGGGAGGTCAGATTGCAGCTGTACACAATATTGTTCAGGCCACTCTTGGAATATTTCATGCAATTCTGGTCTCCTTCGCATCAGAAAGATGTAAAACTTGAACGGGTTCAGAAAAGATTTACAAGAATGTTGCCACAGTTGGAGGATTTGAGCTACAGGGAGAGGCTGAACAGGCTGGGGCTGTTTTTCCTCGAGTGTCGGAGGCTGAGGGATGATTTTATAGAGGGTTACAATATGATGGGGGGGGCATGGATAGGATAAAAAGACAAAGTCTTTTCCCTCGGGTCAGGGAGTCCAGAACTAGAGGGCATAAGTTTAATTTGAGAGGGGAAACGTACAAAAGAGACCTAAGGGGCAACTTCTTCACGCAGAAGGTGGTGAGTGTATGAAGTGAGCTGCCAGAGGAAGTGGTGGAGGCTCGTACAATTGCAACATTTAGGAGGCGGTTGGATGGGTATATGAATAGGAAGGGTTTGGAGAGACATGGGCCAGGTGCTGGCAGGTGGGACTAGATTGAATTGGGATACCTGGTCGGAATGGACTGGTTGGACCGAAGGGTCTGTTTCCATGCTGGAAATCTCTATGACTCTATGACTCTAAGTTATTCAAATCTCCAGTACGCACGCAGAGAGTATGGAAAGTGTTAGCAATCAAACTTCAAACTTTCAGGACAAACAAATGACGATGAGAAGAGGGATGGCTAATACCGGGCTGAACTGTGATGTCGGAATGCATGCAGTATAGGGAATATGATAAATAAGCTTGTGACTCATACACAAATTGGCAGGTCGCCATCACGGAGACATCGCTGGATCAGGATTGGGAGCTGAATATTCAAGGATATGCATCCTATCAAAAAGACATGCAGTTGAGCAGAGGGGATGTCTTATTAGTAAGAAATGAAATTAAATCAATAATAAGAAATGAAGTAAGGTCAATTGGTGCAGAATCTGTGTCAGTAGAATTGAGGAATCGAAAAGTAAAAACAAGTAGTTGGAGTTCTGTTCAGGCCTCCAAACAGTAGTCAGGAGCTGGGGTGCAAGATACACTAGGCGCTAGAAAGATGTGTAGGAAAGACAAAGATACAGTGATCATGTGGGATTTCATTACGGAGGTGGGTTGGGAATTCAGCTTGATGTGATTTGCAAGAAAAAGAATTTCTGAAATGTCTATGAGACGCCTTTTTGGTGCAACTTGTGCAGGCAGACTAGGTGAGGGAGCTTAAGGTGAAGGAAATCATAGGAGGCAGTGATCATAATACGATTGAATTTACTCTCCAATTTTACATGGAGAAGTTAGAATCAGAGGTAACGGTATTAAAGTTGAATATAGGCAATTACAGAGGCATGAGAGAGGAGCTGGATAGAATTGACTGGTAGAAGGGCCCAGCAGGAAAGACAGTGGGGCATCAATGGCAGGAGATTTTTGCCGTAATTCAGGATGCAGCAGAGATTTACCCCGAGTAAAAGGAGGCATGGGACATGGAGAGTGAGGTGACCATGACTGACAAGGGAAGTCAGGTATAGCATAAAAGCAAAAGAGAAAGCATATAATGTGTCAAAGTGCAGTGGGAAACCAGAGGGTTGGGAAACTTACGAAGACAAGACAGAGGCCAAAAAAAAAATAATGAGGGAGATTATTAAATATCGGGGTAAGCTATCCATTAGTAAAGAGGAAGCCTGTAAGATATATAAAGTACAGAAGAGAGGCAAAAGTAGGCATTTTATTCCTGGAAAATGACATTGAGAGATTGTAGTGGGGAACAAGAAAATGGCTGAGGAACTGAATAATTATTTTGCATCAGTTTCATAGCGGAAGACACGAATAATATCTCCAACATTCAGGAGAGTGAGGGGCTAGAACTGAGTATGGTGTCCACCAGCATGGAGAATATTCTAGGAAAAAGCTGAATGGCCTAAAGTTGGTTAAATAAGCTGAACCAGAGGGATTAAATGTCTGTGTTATAAGGGGGATAGCTGAAGAGTTGGTGGAGGTGATGGTGATGATTTTTCAGGAATTGCTGGAGAAATGAATGATCCTAGAGCATTGGAAACCCATTAACGTGACATCCGTTTTTATCCAGGGAGTATGTCAGAAAAGACAAAAAAAAAATCCACAATGAATAGCTTAACCTCGGTCGTGGATAAGATCCTGGAATCCCGTGTGAAGGATGAGATTTCTGAATAATTGTAAGTTTTTTGGTAAAATAGGGCAAAGTCAGCATTGTTCCATTAAGGGAAGGTCATGCCTGACAAATTTAATGGAAATCTTTGAAGAAGAAATGAGCAGGCTCGATCAAGTACAGCCAATGGATGTTATCCACCTGGACACCAAGAAAGCCGTTGACAAGGTGTCACACAGGAGATGACTTAGTATGATAAGGTCCGTGGTGTTAGAAGCAAGGTAGAGGCATGAATAGAAACTTGTCTGTCTGACAGGAAGCAGAGAGTGGGGATAAAAATGGTCCGTCTCATGATGGCAGCCAGTGACAAAAGTTACTCTACAAGACTCAGTGTTGGAATCGTTACATTTTGCTTGTTACGTTAACATTCTAAATGATGAAACTGTGGGCACTCTGGCTAAGTTTGCAGACGATACAAAGATAGGCAGATGGACTAGTCGTATAGAGGAGGCAGAAAGGCTGAAGAAGGAATTGGCCAGGTAAAGGGGTTGGCAGATGCATTCCACGGTCGGAAAGTGTGAGGTCATGCACTTTGGCTCGAAGAATAGAGTATGGTCTATTTTCTAAATGGGGAGAAAATTCAGAAATCTGAAGTGCAAAGGGACTTGGGAGTTCTAGTGCAGGATTCTCTTAAGGTAAGCTTGCAGGTTGAGGCAACAGTTAGGAGGGCAATTGCATTTATTATTAATATCATCTATTAAGTGAGGAACTGTATGTAAGAACAGGCTGTATATACTTTGGCCAGACTACATTTGGAGCGTTGCATGCCGACTACATTTGGAGTGTTGCGTGCACAGTTAAGCTCTATATCTCAGGAAAGATGCGCTGTCCCTGGAGCGTGTTCAGAAGATTTTGATGAGAATAGTCATAGGAGTGAAAAGATTATTGTATGAGGAATGTTTGAGTCTTTGCGTCTATACTTGATTAAGTTTAGAAGGAAGAGAGGAAACATACAGAATACCGAATGACCTGAACAGAGTGGATGTTCATAAGATGCTTCCATTGGTAGGAGAGACCAGGACCTAAGGACACAGCCTTAGCTTAAAAGGAAAACCTTTTAGATAATTGATAAGGAGAATCTTCTTTAACCAGGGAATGGTGAATCTTGAAGTTTATTGCCGGAGAAGACTGTGTGGCTATGTCATTGCCTATAATTGATATGGAGGTAGTTTTTTTTTTATTATCCAACGGATCAAGGGTTACGAGAAGAAGGTCGAAGAATGGGTTTGAGAAACTTATCAGCGATGATTGCATGGCATAGTAGACTCGATGGGCCAACTGGCTTAATTTCTGCTCCTATGTCTTATAGTCTTATTGTCTAAACCTTATGGAGGCACTTTGCATCTCTGAGAATATGGATTCATGTTCTTCATGAAGGTCAGAAACTGGTGGGAATAGTTAACTGTTTTAGAATGAAGGTATTGTGGCTGCTGTCGGCGTGGTGGATAATATGACATTCAGTGCAGGATCACACACCAACTGCACTGTATTAATGTGGGGAGAGTTTATTCAAAACCCCGATCTCTCTATCTCTCTCAATCGCCGTGGGGATTGGGGGTTGGGGTGAGTAGGAGCACCATCCTCAGAGGCACTTAAACTATCCAGAATCATGCATCCTGATTGAAACAACAGTCATGGAATTTATCACCTTCTCATTGTCCGTTTAGAATATAAGGAGTGATTGTCCATCCACCTCAAGGTTCAATGTAATCACCTCTTATTATCTCACAGCGCTACAGATCAACCTTTGCTCACTCCTCATGGTACAATCATCCCAGGGATTAATCCGGTGGAACTTCTGTTCATTCTCTCTGTGATAAGGAGATCACTCCTTATAAAGGCGATAAAATCTGTCCACAATACCCCAAACACTGCCTCAACAACTCTTTCAGAGTTGATCACAATAATTCCTTTCCCTCACTTAGCTGCCTACATTTCCTTCATGTGACACAGGAAACCTATCATTTACAATGCATTGCCACTGATGGGGATTTTTAAAACATCCTTACATCTGTAGGTTAGCATCAATAAAGCAAGCACCAGAGGTGCATATTGAGATGGACATCACTCTTGGGGAGAGATTCAATCACAAAGAATAATCTAAAACAGTGAATGACCACCTACCTGAATGGAAATCAGCTGCAGGAATATGGGATCCAGGCAGAGGAAGGGAGTTATTTTTTCTTTTATTCTTCCCTCACGGGATGTGTGCAGTCCTGGTCAGGTCAGCATGTCATGCCGACCTTGAACTGAATGGCTGGTTCAGCTGTTCCACAGGGTAGTAAAGAGTAAAACACAGTACTGTGGGTTTGCAGTCACACGGAGACCTGACCAGGGAAGAATGGCCTTGTCTACTGTGCAAGAGGCAAGCTGATATCAACAGTTTATTATTTTATGGCTCTAGATTATGAGCCAATGACGTAACCACCACACACTGTCTTCCCATCTTTCTAATTCTGTGCAGAGAACAGCGTAACAATTGCAATTATTTTGCAATCGACACGCGGTAAGAAGGGACTTGAAACAGCTTTATGCGTAGAATTGCAAAGGCTCAAACGATGGTTTATTCAGGAGTTGTACTGAGGCTGAGAAGGAGACTGGGATGTCATGATTGTGGTACTGTAAAGGATTGGTGAGTGGGAGGGTATGGAAATGTAAACTTGTGCAGGAAAAAATGAATCAAGGAGAACAGTCTGTTTCATTCTCGCATATTGGTGCGTAATTTTTATATATTCATTTGCTAGTTATAATTTGTAAGGAATGGAATCTTTGATTAGAACTGAAATCATTGACTTGCACCTTTCCAAAATTTACATCAATTCAGTTCAGACCGATTCACTAGGCAGATAGAGTGATTTACCAGGAACACCAACTATAGCAAGGATAGGATAGTAACCAGCTTGAATAACTATCAGTACATCTTCAATCCGTCACGCTAATGATATCCAAGGCTGGGAAAGCCAGAATAGATCCGAGGATAAACTCCTGTCCATTGCTGGAACATGCCAGTCGAATGTTCTCAGATCCTGATCCATTGTTGGAACATTCCAGGCTAATGTTTCCAGATTCTGATCTCTCCTCCCTCTCTCACTGAAGCTACTGACATCTGTTAATGGTGTGGGTATTGCTCCCGCTCATACTATGGGATAACACATTGAACGCATTCCCTTACTGATAGAAGAGGGAAACTTTTTAGAGATCTATAGGATCCATGGAAACTCACATAATCATAATCGCTGAACAAATAGCTCCAGCTAACCTCTTTCAATTTGATACTGTTTTGCTAAACTTCAAAATAACTATGAACATTTATGCATTTTGGATGTGATATGTGTGTGACTGAAGGATGGAATGTTGGAGATGGCAGATTGATTGGTGTAATCATGCAGTCTGCATTGAATATAGAGACAATGCCAGAGGTTTAGCAGAACATAAACATGCTTCTCTGCTCATAAATGGACAAATCGATCCTGTAATTACTGATCAGTCATTTTGCAAAATCAGTAAAACATTGAAAGAACATCTTCCGTCCATGATCTGATGGCAACATGTGCCTTAGACAAGGTTTATAACAATCAAACGACATGCATATGTTAACAGAGAATTGTACGTGACAAATACAATTCAGATTGTTATTCCAGTACCAGACAGGACAAGCGTGGGTGTTGATGTTATCCATGTTAAGGAACTGTGATGGCGTGTCATTTACTGACTTCAATTACATTGTGATTACGACAAAGGGGAAAAGACAGAAGATGGAGAGGACTGGGGGACAGGGCTGTTCAAACTGGGAAGAGGTACAATGATGTTCCCTAGTTATCAGTGTTGGAATGGTACTATTTATAACTCATATGAAGAACAGATTCAAGGATACAGCTACAATGAGAAATTAGCAGGGACAATATTAATGAAATGCGTTTATGCAATACAAAATATAGAGACAAA
The DNA here is from genome assembly GCF_020745735.1 of Hemiscyllium ocellatum. Taxonomy (NCBI): domain Eukaryota; kingdom Metazoa; phylum Chordata; class Chondrichthyes; order Orectolobiformes; family Hemiscylliidae; genus Hemiscyllium; species Hemiscyllium ocellatum. The sequence goes on along the minus strand of NW_026869065.1, from coordinate 70,815 downwards.
ATGATTTTCTATACAGACCGAAATATGCAAAGTACAAAGAGATAAGTTTGTTAAAAGTGCACACCTGAAATGGAGCTCTATAAATTGAAATGTGGATTAGAAAACGAGGAAAGTGGTGTACAAACTTTATCAATCATTATTTGATCCACCGCGGAGATGCTGATTTCCCCTCTGTCAGTGATCCCCCTCACTGAGATTCTCTGGCCCAGTCTCTCACACAGTATCAGGAGGTGGAGTGGGAATGTTGGTTGGGGTTATCATTTCCTGATGCTCATGGCACAGTTTATTTTAAAAATCCACCTTCGCCTTGGAACTAGTCTACTGGTCGATTGGGATTTGTTCAGCTGTCAGTAACCCAGCTCTGTGATATTATTGGAAAGAAATGATCTGGGATGACAGCCAGTATCAGCACAGCGCTCCCAGGGTATGGCACCGAGACAAAAGGAGTTCAGTTCCGAGGAATTTCTAAATAAAACTTCCAACTTTTGTCTGTCCGTATTGATCTACCCTCATGCAGTCTTCTGATCTGTCTGACTTCATCCTCATCTAACACCGCTTCCTCACCCACTCTGTCAGTCGCTCCCCTTTCTATCCTCTCTCAGTTTATCTCCCTTCACTTTGTTTTTCTCTGTTTATTTCTCTCTCAGACCACCTATCTTCATACACTCACTCTAGCTCCAATTGTGCTGTTGAAGAGCTTGTGACTCTACAATGGGTTGATTGACCTCCATCGGTGTTATCATAATTCGGCAGCTCTCTGACTCACAATAAATACTTTAGGTGCCTGGACAGATAAGTTGTTCTGGTGACAGGTACAGTGCACAATCACCCATCATCTCTTCCTGTTCTTCTCTGATGTACAGCTGCCTTGAAATGTCTGTGTAAAGATAATAGATTGAATGAAATTCAAGTAGTCCAGAAGGCGTTTATGGAGGGTATATTTCAATCAGGATTTAATGAAGGATGAGATTCCAGAATAACATAAACAATGAATGAAAAACAGGGCAACACAAGAAATAGCAGCTGAGTACAACGTTTGGTTCCAAGTAGGCGTTATGGTATTATCGCTAGATTATCAATCCAGAAAATCAGCTCTTGTTCTGTGGACCCAGGTTCGAATTCCGCCACTGCAGATGGCGGAAATTCAATTCAATAATTAAAAAAAAAGCTGGAATTAACAATCTACTGATGAGAATGAAATCATTGCCGATTATCAGAAAGGAAAACCCAATTGGTTCACTCATATCCTCCAGTGAAGTAATCTTTCATTCTCACTCCAGACCCAAAGCAATGTGATGACTCTCAATTGCCCTCTGAAATGGTCTAGCGTGTCATTCAGTTATACAAATCGCTACAAAATCTCAAAGAAATGAAACCAACAGGTGGACCAACAGGTATTAATCTGACCACCGAAAAAGTCAGTTGGAAACATCACTGTCGAACCTGCAAAGTCCTCCTTACCAACATCTGAAGGCTAGTGCCAATATTGGGACAACTACCTTGCAGACTAGTCAAGCAACAGCCTGACATAGTCATTCTCATGAAATTATATCCGACAGAAATACCCCAGAAACCACCATCACCATCACTGGATATGTCTTGGCCTAAGCTCAGGACCAATTCAGCAGAGGGGGCGATGCATTCTGAAGGTAGTTGCTCTGCGAGCCCCCAAAATTAACTCTAAACCCCATGAAGTCCCATGGCTTTAGATTAAACGGGGGCAAAGCAGCCTTACTGATTACCATGTAACCTCATTCCTCAGCTGAATCAGTACTCCTCCATTTTGAACAAAACTTGGAGAAAGCACTGACTGTGAAAAGGGCACAAAGTGTATTCTAGCTGAAGAATTTCAAAGTCAACCATAAAGAGTGGTTTGGCAGCAGTACTACTGATCACGGTGGTCCGGTCCTAAAGGACATATCTACTTGATTGGGTCTGTGGAAGGTAGTGAGGGAATGAACGAGAGGGAAAAAAAATCATATCTGATGTCATCCTTACCAAACTACCAACAGCAGATTCATCTGTCCATGAAAACATCACTAAAACTGACCACTGCACTGTTGTTGAGTAGACAAAGTCTCACGGTCACACTGAGAATAAACTCTATTGTGTTGTGTGGCAATATCACCACGCAAAATGGAACAGACATCCAACAGATCTAGCGACTCAAGACTGAGCGTCCACAAGACGCTGTGGTCCATCAATAGCAGAAGAACTATACTCCAACACAATCTGTAATGTCATGGCCCAGCATATAACCCACTCAACCATTACCATCAAGCCAGAGGATTAACCCTAGTGCAATAGAGAGTGCAGCAATGGGGGGGGGAGAAAACCCTGCTCAAGGATGTTCTGTACATAAAACGCAGGATAAATTCAACCCAGTCAAATGCCGCCTCATCAGTTACTCCCTATCATCAATTACGTGATGGAAGGCCTCATCAACAGAGCTATCAAGCAGTACCTGCTCAGCAATAACCTGATCAGTGACACTCAGTTTGGGTTCCACCAGGACCACTCAGCTCCTGACATCATCACAGCCTTTGTTCAAGCATAGAAATTGGAACTGAATTCCAGCCCTTGAAAGCAAGGCTGCATTCTTCCAAATGTGGCATCAAGGAATCCAAGCAAAAAGGATATTGCGAGCAAGTACTTCATTATTGGAGTCATACCTGACAGATAGGAAAATGGTCATTGTTGTTGGAGATATTCAGTTCCAGAATATCTCTGCAGTAGTCCCTCAGGATGGTGTGGATGCAGGTTTGCTCCATAACCTGGAATGTTCATGTTCAGACGCTTCATCACCATATTAGGTAACATCTTCAGTGGCCCTCTGGATGAAACCTAGGTCCAAACGTCTTCTGCTGCTTCATGAATGACCTTCTCTCCATCATAAGGTCAGAAGTGGGGATGTTTGACAATGACTGCACAATGTTCAGCACCATTCGCAAATGCTCAGGTATGGAAGGCAGTCCATGCCAATATGCAACAAGGTCTGGACAATACCCAGACTGGGGCTGACAAGTGACAAGTAACACTCGCACCACACAAATGCCAGACAATGGCCATCACCAGTAAGAAACAATATAACCACTTGGTATTCAGCGGCATATTTGCCACAAAATTCCGCCCCCCCCCCCACCACCTTATCAATACACTTGGGCTTACCATTGACCAGAAACTCAACTGGACTCGCTACATTAATATAAGAACAGATCAGAGGCTAGGAATACTGCGCGAGTAACTCACCTTCTGTCTTCCCAAAGCATGCCGACCTTCTACAAGGCAAAAGTCAGGAGTGAGATGGAATGCTCCACAATTGCCTGAATGAGTGCAGCCACAATGACACTGAAGAATCTTGACACCATCCAGAACAAACAGCCCAATTGCTTGGCACCACTTCCACAAGCATTCATTCCCTTCACCACCAACATTCAGGAGCAGCAGTGTGTACTCTCAACAAGATGCACTGCAGAAATTCTCCAAAGACCTTCAGACAGCAGCTTCCAAACCTACGAGCACTTCCATCTAGAATGACAAGGGCAGCAGACTTTTGCGAACACCACCTTCAAACTCCCCTCCAAACCAGCCATTACCCTGATTTGTAAATATATCACCTTTCTTTCACTGCTGCTGGGTCAAAACCTTGGAATTCCCTCCCTCGTGTCATTGTGGGTCAACGCACAGCAGGTGGACTGTAGCGGTACAAGATGGCAGCTCAGCATCACTTTCTCAAGAGGGTAACTAGGGACGGATAGGAAATGGCGGGTCCATCCAGCGATTCACATAACCAAAAAATAAGGTTAAAAAGTTCCAAGTTGAGCACCTTGATGGCGCAGGTTGTCTGATTTGAACATGAACAGGAAAGCAGTGTTTCTGATACTGAACATTTTAGACCTTTCTGTTATTAGAAGGGTGTTCAGTATTCGATGACTCCTTGTTGCTGAGTGCTGTGATAAATTGCATCTGTTTTGTCAAATTCAATCATATTAGCATAACAAGATTGATCCTTCGAAAATACCTGACTGAAAATGATAATCGTCATAGAGACAATGTACTCCTGGCAGGTGAGATTCACAGATAGCTTCTTGTATTCAACACATACTGGCTGACACTGAATCCTCCCACCGTCCATATTACAGGGGTTACCATTGACCAGAGGGTGAAGTCAAATCGATACACAAATACAAGAATTGCAAGTGCAGGTCAGAGATCTTCAATTCTGCACTGTATAATAGACTATATGACCACAAGGGCATGCGATGTAGCAATAAATTAAGGCTATTCAGGCTGTCTCTTCACTCTGAAACTTTGCATTTTGTCATCGTCTCTATGACTAGTGGAAATATCTTTTATACTCAAATTGCATCAATCGTTGCAGTAATCGATCAGTTTCAAAAAAGATGTGTTCCCCCACACCATTCTTCTAAATTCCATGAGTACAGACATAGAGCCCTCAACTGCCCCTCATTTGACAAGCCATCATTCCCAGGATAGATCATGTCCAACACCCGTAGACCCTTCCACAGAACCGCTAACAATCATCCAAATTTCGTCTGACCATAGCCCATTACATTCGCAGCAGTATGTCTCCGATCTTGTATTCTAGCTCTCCTGAAATGAATGTTAACATTGTATTTGCTTTTCTAACTGCCAACTGAACCTGTACATTAACCACAAGAAGAGGACGAGTACTCCAAACTTCTTTTGTGCTTCAGATTGCATGAAGCCTTTTAGAACATCGCATCTGCCTGTATTCTGCCTACTGAAGTGCATAATCGCAGACGTTCCCATACTTGCTTTCCATCTGCTATTTTTTTTAGATTAGACTGTCCTTTCTTTCTGCAGCCTCCCCACTTCCTCAATATCACCTGCCCATCCAATCATCATTGTATCATCTGCAAACTTAGTGAAACTTGTCAGGTCAGATGGTTCGTGTAAATGGCACTTCCTGACTACCTAAGGACGGTCCACCATTGAAAAGGCACAACAGTCAAGGTGCCTGACTTCATTCAGGTTAAAGCAGTAGCTTGACTGGAATTACATCTGCAAAGTCTTCACTCCTTGCACCACTGGCACTGACACCCTGCACACCATTTTATTCTGAATTTACCCCGTTATGGCGCACGATCCCAGTCTATTAATGGCAAACTGCCTCAACGCTGACTGCGTGATGCTCACTCCAACCAAGGTCACTGTGTGTTGATGACGACGGAGGGAGGTGGGAGAGGGGATGTCAATAATAAATGACTGTGTGACTGTCACTAACTGGGAGCTGACACCGGCCCCAAAAGACCCAGAATGTACCTGTAACCGCTATCACCATTGCAGGCATGGTCAGTCTTCCAGTGAGTCAAACCAAAGAAAGTGATGGGCCTGGACAGTGTTCCTGGCTGAGCACTGTGTGGACCAACTGTCAGAGGTATTCACATACAACTTCTGTCTCTGCCTCCTGAAACCGAAGTCCCAACCTGATTCAAGAAGGTCATCATCATTCTCGTAAGTGAGAAAGCACATGGAAGGTGCCCTAAAAGACTATCGCCTATTGGTTCTGACCTCAATAATCATGAAGTCATTCGAAAGGCTGGTTATCACTTCCAGTCTCCCAGCCTGCCCTGCTGCCCTATAATTTGCCTACTGATGTACCGGGTTCACAACAGATGCCATATCCGAGCCCTGCATGCATCTCTGGAACATTTGGACAACAAGGACACCTACACCAGACTCCTGCTCATTGACTAAAGCTCCACCTTCAAAATCATTATCCCTTACAGACTAATCACAAAACTCTACTGCCTTGGTCTCAGTTCAACCCTCTGCTACTGGATCCTCAGGTTTCTGATTGACAGGCCACAATCAGCTAAGATAAGTAAAAGCATCTCCTCCACAATAACAATCAACACTGGAGCTCCTGAAGGACGTGTCCTCAACACCCGACAATACTCCCTGTACACACACGGCTGTGTCCCTCAGCCCCCTACTGTACTCCCTGTACACCCACGGCTGTGTCCCTCAGCCCCCTACTGTACTCCCTGTACACACACGGCTGTGTCCCTCAGTCCCCTACTGTACTCCCTGTACACACACGGCTGTGTCCCTCAGTCCCCTACTGTACTCCCTGTGCTCCCATGGTTGTGTCCCTCCGTCCCCTACTGTACTCCCTGTACACCCATCCATTTGTACTTGTCATTGTCGCAGAAAGGCTGGCAACATCAAAGATCTCTCCCAAGCTTGTAATGATCTCCTTCAACCTCTTCCAACAGGGAGGAGACACAGAGGTTTGAAAACATGGACCAGCATGCTCAGGAACACTTCCTTCCCTACCATTATTAGACTGACAAATTGACATCTCTAACTTAACAAATAATATTAATCTTGCTAATGTCGATCTTGCTTTGCTCACCTCCTGTGAAGCTGTAACCATGTATGCCTCACTCTGTCGAAGTACCCTATGATCTCTGTTTTCTTGTTTACTATCATATGCCTGCACTACATGCAAAACAAATATATCCGTTGTACATTTGTGTAAAATAAATCAAATCAAATCAGATCAAACAGATGGACTGCAGTGACTCAAGGTCAACTTGGAAAGTGAATAATGGTGGTCCAGTCAGAGATACCCATATCCCATTAACATCTATACGAAAATGACCAAACTCAGGGAAGATAGAGAAAGGTATCAAATCGATTTAAGCATGATCTTAGATATATACAGGTACCCCTCGGTATCAGAAAGTAGAATATTCCTACGAAACTGTTCGCAAGTTGATATGGTGTAAAGTGCAGTAGCACTAATTTGTGTGGGAAAAATTTCGGCTTTCTTCGTAAAAGTGAAAATCCTCTTCGGATTTCTTTGGTTAGCGAAACAAAGTACAAATGTAGGTCATTCGGAAAGGGTAGTGGTGAAAAGCCAACTTTTGAAAAGTGGGCGATATCTATATCTACATGAAAATGGATAACTCCCATGTGCCGGACGGGATGTATCATTGGAACGTCTTTGAAGACAGCGAGGAGATTGCTGAGTCTCTGGTATTGCTCTTGAAATCATCATTGTCTTCAGGAATAGTTCCAGAAGAATGGAAGAAGGCAAATGTGGTTCCCCTGTTCCAGAAGGTGAGTAGAGACAACCCCGATAATGACAGACTAGTGAGCCTTACTTCAGTAATTGGTAAAATATTGGAAAAGGGGATAAGAGATAGGATTTGTAATCATTTGAAAATAATAATTTGATTAAGGATAGTCAGCACGGTTTTGTGAAGGGTAGGTTGTGCCTCACAAACCTTATTGAGTTCTTTGAGAAGGTGACGAAACAGGTAGAACAGAATAAACCGGTTGATGCGTTGTATATGGATTTCAGCAAAGCGTTCGATAAGGTTCACCAAAGTAGGTGATTGTACAAATTGTGGAGGAATAGGTTTGTGGGAGATACAGCAGATTGGATTAGTAATTGGCTTGCTGAAAGAAGACAGAGGGTGGTCGTTGATGAGAAATTATCATCCTGGAGTCTAGTTACTGGTGGGGTACTGCAAGGGTCGGTGTTGGGACCACTGCTGTTCGTCATTTTTATAAACGACCTGGTTGAGGGCGTAGAAGGACGGGTTTGTAAATTTGCAAACGACACTAAGGTCGGTGGCGTTGTGGATAGTGACGAAGGATGTTGTAGGTTACCAAAAGGCATAGATAAGTTGTAGACCTGGTCTGAGAGGTGGAAAATAGAGCACAATGTGAACAAGTGTGAGTTGATTCACTTTGATCTGAGTAAACAGAATGCAAAGTACTGGGCTCATGTTAACATTCGTGTTCGAGTAGATGAGCAGAGATATCTCGGTGTCAAGGTTCACAGATCCTTGAAAGTTACCACCCAGCTTGACATGGTTGTTCAGAAGGCATACAGAGTTATAGCTTATATGAATTGAGTGATCGAGTTGCAGAACCATGTGGTTATGAATTTTCACCCTACCTCCTCTCTCTGTCCTTTCCCATCTGCTCTCCTTCTTTCCACCCACCGTCACTGCTTTTCAACGACCTCCCTCACCGTCTCTCTTCCCCCCCTCACTCTCCCTTCCACACACTCTCTCCCCTTCACTATTTCGGCCCACGAGCATGCCCCGTCTCTTTCCTACCCCTCCTCCCACCGCTTTTCACGCCCCATCTCTTCCTCTCTCTCTCCCTCTCTCCCTTCCACTCTCTCCTTCCACTCCTTGACTCACTCCTCCTCGCTCTTCCATCACCTGTTCTCTGCTACCCACTATCTTTCCTTCAGGCTCGCTCTCCGTCCCCTCTCCCAGATAAATATCAATGCTTCTATCCCACTTTCTCCCCCTCCTTATCCGCACACGCCTTACCTCTCCTGAGTTTCACGCTCTATACACCTACCTCTATGGCTCCCCTCCCCCTCTCATGTTTCCTGACTCTCTGTCTCTCTCTGTCCCTACTCCTGCCCGTCTTCCCCTCCCTCGCTGTCTATATCTTCCCTCTCACATCCCTCCCGATCTCTTACTTCCTAATCCCTCACTCTCTCTGCTCCCTCTCTATTCCGCCTCCATTTCTCTAACCCCCTCCAACACTCTCTCTCATTTTCCTCTCTTTTCTCGCACCCTATCTCCCACTCTTTCTCACTCGCCCCTCCTTTCGTCACTAAATCTTTCCTCTCTCCCACTTTCCCTGTTTCACTCTCTTCTTTCACCTCTGCCTCTCCAGTCTCTCTTACTCCCTTCGTCTCTCTCTCCCTTCCCCTCTCTCACCCTCCTCCTCTCTGTCTCTCTCTCTCTCTTCCTCCCGCCTCAGTCTGTATTTCTTTTCCTCCCCTCCCTCTCTCACCCCTCTCGCCCCCTCCTGTCTGTACCTCCTCATTGCCCTCTCTCTCCCCCTCTCCCTCTGTCTCTCTCCTTCTTCACCCATTCCCTATCTGTTACTGCCCTCTCCCCGTCTCTCATCCCTACTCTCGCTCACCCTCCCGTTCTCTCCCTAAGCTGTGTGACTCTCCCCACATTCCCGCTTCCCCTCTCCATCGATCAATCCCTTTAGCCCTCTCTCACCTTTCATCACCTCTCTCCTCCAACTCTTCGTTTCTCACAAAGCTCTCTCTCTCCCTTACTCTCCTCACTTTCTCTATTTCTTTCACTCGCCTCCTTCGTATATTACTCTGTCATCCTCCCTCCAGCTCTCTCTCTGACCTCTCATTACTCCCTCTCTCTAATCTCTCCCTCTGTCTCTCTGTCCCTTTCCTCTCGCTCCCCTTCCATTGTTTTCTCTTCCTTCCCGTTCTCCTCTCCCCTACCTCTCACTCTTTATCCAGACCTCTCTCTCCATTGCCTTTGTTTATTTCAATCCCTCTCACTGCCTTTCCCATCTCTCTGCTCTGTCTTTATCTTCCACTCCCTGTCTAGCTCTCTCTTCCTTCCCACTGTCTCATCCATCTCCCTGTCTCTCCCCCAAACTCTCATCTCCTCTACTATGGTTCTCGCTTTCTCTCTCCCTCTTCCTCTCTCTATCCTCTGTTTCCGTCCACTATCTCTCTCTTCCATATCTCACGTTCTCTCCTTTCTCCCGTCCCTCTTCCCTTGCCCCTTCTTTCTCTGTCCCTTCCCATCCCTTTCCTCTCTCACACCTCCTTCGCTATGTCTACGCCCTCCATCTACCTACACTCACTCTCTCCCCCTCCCTCTCTCTCGCCCCCGCCCCTCGGTCTGTCTCTCATTCCAGCTCGCCAGCACCATCCATCTCTCTCTGTCTATCCACTCCATCTCTCTCTTTCCACCAAACTATAACTGTCTCTCCACGACCACACTCTCCCGTTGCCTCTCAGTCTCTTTTCCTCGCCTCTCAATCAAACTCCAAACCTTTTATTTCCTCATCTCTGTCTTGCCTCTCACTTGGTCTCTCCAGATCACCCTCTTCCTATTTCCCTCACCCTGTCACTCTAAACCTCCCCCTCACTCTATCTCCCTCTCTCTCAAATCTCTCTCTCCGTCACACTCTCTCTTCATCCTCTCTCAAACTTTCCCCCTCCGGTTATCCTGCTCTCCCCATTCTCTTTCCATTACCCTGAGTTTCTCACTCACCTATCTCTCTTTCTCTCTGTACCACCACACTGCCTCGCTCTGTCTGCACCCTCATTCTCTATCTCTCCCTCTCCCCTACCATTTCTCTCTCTTTCAACCCTGTCTTTGCACCCCTCTCATTAGCCCTTTGGTCTTGCCACTCTCTCGCTCTCTTCTCACTGCCCAGTCTCTATTGCATCCTTCCCTCTCTCTCTTTCTCTCTCTCTCTCTCTCTCCATTACCCCATCCCTTTCCAATCCTCCACAACTATCTCTCCCGTCCTCTCTTTTGTTCTCCCACTTTCACCTTCTCTGTACCAGGCTCTACTCTCTCACCCAAACGCTCCCACTCACTCTCCCCTCCATCTCATTCCCCCTTCCTCACTCTGACTCTCCCCAACGCTGTCACTCCCCTCAAGCTCATACCTCACCATTTCTCCATTACGTTCAGAAATTTCCTTTCCCGAATCTTTCTCTCTATCTCGCTTCTCTCTCTTTCGTGCTCACCTCCGCTCTCTTCCTAACTCCCTCCTCCATCTACCTTTTCTCCCCCTCTTTCCCCATTCTCCCTCTCTCCCCACTTTCTCTCCGCCTCCCACACTATTTCTCTCCCTTTCTGCCGCTCTCTCTTTCCCACTCTCTCCCCTCCATTTCCATTTCTCTCCCCTCGCTCTCCCCCTCCCACTCTCTTTATCAACTCCATTCCCTTTCTGTCTCTGTCTCTCCCCTTTCTCTCTCCCATCTCCCTCTCGACTTCACCCTCTCTCTGCTTCCTCTCTCTCTAAGAGAGCAATGCTCCCGTCGTCCTCTCTCCCACTCCTAATCCCCTGTTCCCTCTATCACCGGCGTCCCACTTGCGACACGCTTCCCTCTCTACCCACTCACCATCCCTGTGTCGCTCTCCCCGCTTTCTATCTCTCTCTCTCTGGTGTTCCCTTTCTTCCCCTCCCTTTCTATTTATCTCTACCCTCTCCCTTCCCTCCCAATTTCTCACTCAACCTGTCCCTCACTTTTCCTATTCCATATCTCCCTGACTTCCACCTTCTAACCCACTCATTCTCTCACTCCCTTCCCTCTCTTTCTCTCTCTGTCGCTTCCCCGCACATTTCTCCAGCTCTCCCCCACTCCTTCTCTGTCCCCAACCCATTTCTCTCCCCTTCCCTCTCTTTACCTCTCGTTCTTGTTTGCCCCACCCTGTCTCTACCCTCGCTCTTTTCTTTCTCGCTCGTGTATGTCTTCCCCCCATTCTCCCATTCCTGTCACTTACCCACCCTTCTCTCTCCTCCCGTCTGCCCCACTTCCAGCTCTTTTTGTCTATACCCACCCCTCTTGCTCGAGCTATTTTACACGACTCTCTTTCCCATCTTTCACTCTCTCACCTACCCCCTCTGCCAGTCAAATCTCTCTCTCTCTCTCTCTCTCTCTCTCTCTCTCTCTCTCCCTTCCCTTCTCACACACTTCTCCCCTCTCTGGCTCTCTCTTTCTCCAACCACCCACTAAATCTCTCTTTATCCAGCTTCCCTCCTTTTCTCCCTTTCTACTGCCTTCCTCACTATTTCTCTTCCCATCTCTCTGCCCTCCGTCTCAGTGCATCTCCCTCTCTACCCCCCTCTATCTCCCTCTTGTCTATCACTCCCCAACGCCTGCCCACAAACTCTCTCGCCCCCTTTACCTCCCCCGCAGTCCCTCCCATCTCTCCATTTCTTTCTCTCGATGTCACAACTCCCCTCCCGCTCTGTCAGCTACCGGTCATGTTCCTTAACCCTTCCCCATCCTCTCTCGTCCCTTCTCACTCTTCCCTCTCTCCCTCTCTTCCCCGCTCTTTATCTCTCACCACTGCCGTCGCCCTTTCTCCGCCTCCCTCTCTCTCTGTCACCGTTCAATCTCTCCCTCTCTCTTTTGCATCCCTCTCCCTGATCCCTTTATTAATTTCTCTCATATCTCCACAATTCTATCTTTCTCACTCCCCTACCTGCCTCCCTCTTTCAATCCACATTTTTCCTCTCTCACCTCTCTCTGTCCCTCTCATCCTCCTCTCCTTATCTCACTCTCCCTCTCTCTCAGTCTGTCTCGCACTCCCCTTCCTCTCTTCTTTCCTCTCTCTCATAATCTCCTCCTTCTCCCTCTCCTCCTCCGTCCCTCTCTCTGTCTTCCCCTCCTCATCTCTCTATCTCCCTTCCATCTCTCTCTCTATCGGTCTTCACTTCCCTATGCTTTATCTCCCTCGCACTCTCTCTCTCCCCCCCATTTCTTTCTGTCTACCTTTTGCTCTCTCTCTCCTCTGCAGCATTTCTTTTGCTCCCCACCTCTCTCTCCTCTCCCTCTCTCTCCCCCTCGCTCCCGCTTCTCTCTCACTCTCTGTTTACACTCTCTCTCGCTCCACTCTCAACCTCACACCTACCTATCTTTCTCCCCATCAAGACTGTCTCTCTCTCTCTCTCTCCTTCTGTCTCTGAGATGGATGAGAGAGTGGGAGGGAAGAGAGAGCTAGACAGGGAGTTCACCCACCCCCAATCCACGAGTTCCTCTCACCGCCCAAACTCTCTCTCATGCCCTAGTCTCTCTCCACCTTCCTCCCTTTTTCTGAAGCTCCGTTCCCTTTCCTTCTCTCTCCGACCCCATTCTATATCTCTACTGTTCCCTCACTTCATTCACTGCCCCACTCTCTTCATCTTTCCTCACTCTCACTTTTGTCCTCCTAGTCAATCTCACCTTCCCTCCCTTCCACATGCTGTCTTTCTCCCCATCCCTCTCTCCACCCTCTCCCTTTTCTCTGTCTTCCCTCCCTGACCCTCTCTGCCCCTCCTTCACTCTCCTTCCGTCGCTCCCGTCCCTGTCCCTCTCTCATTGTTCTCTCTTCACCCGTTTCCTCTGTCTCCACTATCTTCTCTACCCTCATTTCCCTCTCTCTTTTCTTTAAAACCCTGCCTTCCACTTCTCACCTGCCCATCTCCTCTGCCTGACCCTGTTGTAATCATCACTGCCTCGCTTCCCCTCTCTCTCTCCTCATCTCTTTCTCTCTCTCTTCTTCCCGACTCCCTCTCTGTATTTTGCCCTTTCCTCTCTCGCATCCTTTCACTTGCTCACACTATCATTCTCTCTCTCTCTTCCTTTCTCTGTCTCCCTCTCCCCACCTCGCTGATTTCCGGCATTGCCCCCTCTCTCGCTGGTTCTCTTCGTCTGTGCCTCTGATTGCCTCACACATCTCCATCCTCTATCACGCTTTCTTCCAGCCCCCTCTCTCTGACACCTTCCCTTTTCTCTCTGAACACTTTCCCACTTTCTCTCTCTTTCTCGTTCCCTCCAACTCTCTCTTTCTCTTTCCCATTTACCTCTCTCCCCCCGAACTCTCTCTGACTTCACTCCCCTCCCTCTCTCGGCATCTTTCCGTCATCCCCATTCCATCTCCGCCCCTCTGCATTTCTGCCACATTCTCTCTCCAGCCCTCTCTCCCACTCCTTTCTGTATCTCCCCACTTCCCTGTGCCCCTCTCTCCCTAACCCTCCCCGATTTCTCTCTCTCGCTTCCAACTCCCTCATCGGCGCGGTCTCCCTCTCTTCCTCCCCCCCTTTTCACTGTCACACCCCTCATTCTCGCGGTCTCCCTGTTTGACCCTCTTTCTGTCCCCTCACTCTCTGCTTCTCCGAGCCCTGTCTCTCTCAATCCCTCTTTGTCCATATGTTTCCTTCCCTTCTTCTCTTTCTGCCTCTCTCTCTCCACCCCTTGGTCTCTCTCTGCAGTACCTCGATTTACACCGTCTTCCTCCCTCCACTCGTTGGTTGTCTCTCACCTCCCTCATGCTCTCCCCTACAATTCTCTCTCCATCCACCATCACATCTCTCTTTCCCTCACTGTCTCTATGGCCACCTCCCTCACACTCTATCATCCTATCTCTCTCTCTAATTCTCCATCACACTCTCACTTCTCTCTCTCTCGCGATCTATTCCCTCCTCCCTACCTCCCACTCTCTTCCTGCTCTCTCCCACTGTCGCTCCCATCCTGCCCCCCCTATCTCGCCCAGCTCAAACTCTCTCATGCTCCCATCTTCCTCTATCTCACCCCTCTCGGTCCTACTTTGTCTCTGCCTGAACTAGCCTCCTGCTCTCTCTGTCTGCCTTTCACTCCTAGTATTGCCTTCGCACTCTCCCCCACTGTCTCTATCTCTCTATCCAATTTCCCTTTTTCTCCCCTCCCTCACTCCTCCCCTTCTCTGTCTCCCCCCACTGCGCTCTCTTTCCCTCTCTACCCCACGTTCTCCCTCTCTTTTTTTCCGACACCCTCTGTGTCTCCCTGCCTTTGTTGCCCGCGCTCTTTCTCCGCCCTCTCTCCATCTCTGTCTCTCACTCCCATATCACTCTTTCTCTCTTTGGCTCACCTCCCTCGCTCTCTCTCTCCACCTTTCCCAGCCTTCCCTCTCTCTGTCTCTCTCCCCTCCCCATCTCTCGTCCTCACACCCCCTCTCCCTCACATCTTCTCCTGTCTCTCCTTCCATCCCACTCTCTCTAACCCCCACACTCTCTCACATTTAACCCCGCCCGCTCTCTTCCTCAATCGACTTCTTAACTTTCTTTCCCAATCATGACCTCTCTCCTAACCAACCACACTCCTTCTCTAACCCCACTATCGCCTCCCCATCTCCACTCGCTCTCTTTCCCATCTCTCTCCCCGCACTCTCTACATCCTCTCGCTGCACTCCTTCCCCTTCTCCTGTAGGTTTCTCCTTAACTCTCTCTGCCACCATCTCTAGCTTCCACTCTCTCTCCCTCTCACTCTGACCACACCCTTCTCTCTCCCCTTCCCTCTCTCTAACCATTCCTCTTTCAGCCACCAACCCATTCTCCCCACCGTTCCACTCACCCTCTCCGCTTTCCCTATTTCTCTCTCACCCGCTCGCTCCACCACTTGGTCTCTCTCAACTCATACTTTCTCACCCACCAATTTCTCTACACGCCCTTTCAACCCCCACTCTCCCTCCAATGTTCACTCGCACTCTTACCTCACTCTCACTCCCTTCACACCCTTTTGCTATCTCTTTCTTCCCCTCCCTATCTGTCTTTCGTTGACCCCACTCCTCTCCTCCAATTCTCCTTCGAGTTCTCTCCCCAGTGTCTCTCAACTCCCAAACTCTCGACCTTGCCCTTGCTCTTTCCCGCTTCCCTCTCTCTCTGTCTCTCTCTCTCCCCTCACTTCCTCCCTGTCGACAACAGCTCACTCTCTCCAACCTATCCACACTCTCTCCCGCTCCATCTCTCCCCTTGTCTTCCCACGCATCTCTCCCACACTCCCTCTCTCTCTGTTCGACCCTTCATCCCTCCATCTGTACGCAACAATCTTCCCTCTTGCACCTCTCTCATTCTCTCCCTTATACCCGTCCATTCCCTCTCATTCCCTCCCTCTCGCTCCCTTCTCATCTCTCTCTGTGTTCCTCACGTTTCTGTCTCTCGCTCACTTTCTCATTCCATTTCATTCACGCCACTCTCCCTCCCGTCCCTCTCTGTCTCTCACCACTGGCAGTATCCCTTTGTCTCCCTCTCCACCTCTGTTTCAACTTCTCTCAGTCACCCCTCCCTCTCTCCTTGTCTCTCCCTCTAACCCAGACCCTCTCCCTTTCTCTCCTCCATCTCTTTCTCTCTCCATCCCCACCTTTCTCCTCTCTCTCCCTTTCCCAATATCCTCCTTTCCCTGTCTCTCTCCGCCCCTTCACCCCTCTCCTTTTGTCTCACACCTCTCTTTGCACCTTCTCTCTCTCCCCATCCCTCTTTGTCTCTCACCTCCTCCTCTCTCTATCCACCGACGCTCTCTCTTCGCCTCTCTCTCTCTCCCCCCGCTGTGTCTCTATCCCCTCACCCTCTCTTTCTCAACAACCCTTTTTGTCTCCTTCTCACAAACGACCTTTCTACTCTGCTGCTGCACGTTCAAGTTCCTCACTCTCTCCATCCTCTCTCGCCTACTCTCCCTCATGCCTCCCCTCCTACACTCTCTCCCGTTCCGTTCCCTCTCTCGCTACACACCACCCCTCTTTCTTCCTTCCTCTCTCTCTCTCTCCCTCCACCCCCATCCTCGTCCTTTCACGCTCTCCCGCTCCCTTTCTCTGCCCCATTCTCTCTCTACACCTGTCCCACTCTCTCCCTCTGTTCTGTCTCTCCCCACCTCCCTGTCTCTCTCTCTCTCTGTCTCTCTCCCTACCCTCTTCCCAATTTCTGTCTATCCTTCTCACTCCATCTCCGCGCCTCTCTCTCTTGCTCCCCGTCCGCATACCTCTCACATCACTCAATCTTCCGCTCTCCCGCTTTGTCTCTCTTTACTTCCCCCTCATTCTCTGTCTCTTTGGCCCTACCACTGTCTCTCTTACACCGTCTCCATCTGTCTGTTTCCTTCCATTCTTCTCTCTCTCTCTCTGCACCCCCATTTTCCCTGTCTCGGTCACCTACTTCTTAATCTCACGACCCCTATGCCTCTCTTTCTCCATCCCTACGGTTCTCTCCACACTGCCTCTCTCTCCCCCGTCTCTCTCCACTCGCGCATTCACTCTCACGTCCCTCATTATCCCCTCACCTTTTCTCTCTCTACACTCGCACGCTCTTTCTCCCACTATCCAAGACTCTTTCTCTCTCCCACTTTCCCTCCTTTTCCCTTCTGCACCCTGCCTCTCTCCCTGAAGTCTCCCTCGTTCTCTCACCTTCTCCCCCACCTCTCTCTCATTCTCCCCTGCCGTATCCATCTCTCCCTCCTCCCACTCACCCTTTTCACCTCCCTCTCTCGTTCTTCCCCTCTCTCTGTCCCCAATCATTCTCTCTTCCTCTTCCACCTCACTCCCTCAATCTCTCTATCCCCCACTCCCACTTTAACTGTCTATTCCCTCCTTTCTCTCTCTCTCTTTTAGCTTCTATACCTCACCATCATCCTCTCTCCCTCTCGCCTCTCTTAACTCCGTCCCCAGCGACTCTCTCTTCCCCTTCGCTGTATCTCTCTCACTCTCTTCATTCCCTCCTCTTACTCACCCACTTCCCTTTCTCTTGCAACTCCCCTCTCTCCAGCCTCCCTATCCCTCTGTCTGCCACTTCCCTTTATTTATCGTCCAACCCAGTCTCTGTATTCTCGCCTCCCTCACTCTCATTCTCTGTCCAATTCAATCTGTCTCCACCTCATCATCCACTTCTCTCGCATCCTTCCACCCTCTCTTTCACTCCAATTCCCTCTCTTTCTCTCTACACACCTTTCTCTGTCCTCTTTCTTTCTCTCTCCCAGCATCCCTATCTCTCCGTCTTCTTACCCTCAGTATCTCCTAGCTCATATCTCTATCTCGCCGACATTTTCCCTCTCCGCCTCACTCTCCCCTCGCCACTCCTCTCTTTATCTCCTTACCGCTCTATCTCTCCCTCTCCCTGTCTCTCACTCCCCCTTTCCCTCTCTCTCCCAACTCCCTCTCAGTAAACTTCTTCCTATCTGCCTCTCTCTCCTCCCTCTCTCTTTTCCGCTCGTTGTCCCCACCTCTCTATTTCGTTCGTCACACCTGCATTCTCTGTCCACCCCTCCCTCTCTATACTCTCTCTCTCGGCCTTACTATCGCTCGATATCTCTTTGTTTCTCTCTCACTCTCTCTGTTCCATCTCCGTCTTTCTCTCATCATCCGTCCTCTCTTTGTTCCCCTTCTGTCAGCCTCCCTCTTTCCCACTTTCCTCTCTTTCACTCTGCACATTCCGTCTCTTTCTGACCCCTCCCTCCTTCTCGCCGCTTCTCTCTCACCTCTTCCTTACAATCTCCACCTCTGTCTCCCCTTTTCCTTCCTATACCATTTTCGCACCTCCCCCTCTTCCCTTCTCTTTCGCCGTTCACTGCCTCCTGTTTGTCATTCGCTCTCCAAAAGTCCCTCTCCTTCTCTCTCTGCCTACCTCTCTTTCGCTCTCTCTCTCTCTCACTCCCTCACTTCTCTCTTTCTCCTTCCCCATCTAACTCCCTCTCCCATCCTTCTCTGTGTCTCCCATCTCATTCCTCTCTCCACCCCTTTCCTCTAACCTATTCTCTCTCCATTTCTTCCTCCTCTCCCTCTATCCCCACTGTCTTTCTTAATCATCATCAGCCCCGCTCGTGCCTTCCTTCTGTCTACCCCGCCCTCTCTCTTGCTCTTCCCCCCTCTGTCTGCCGTCCATGTCTATCTCTCTACCTCGACCTCCTTCGCTCTCTATCCACTCCAACTGTCCCTGTTCTGGTACCTCTCTTCTCGCTCTGTCATCCCCCTTCCCCAAACTTTATCACCTCTCTATATTTTTCACACTTTTCTCTGTCTCAATCCATCCTCTCACTCTTTCTCCACCCGCTCTCAGCCTCGCTCTCTCAGTTTCTTTCTTTTTCTCTCTGCACCTTCCACCTTTCTCTCGCCCACTTTCACTCTCGCCAGTCCCTCTCACTCCCACTCCCCCTCTCGTCGACATGTCCCCATCTCTCCTACCCTCCACTCGTTCTCCACTTCTGCCACTCTGTGTCTCACCCATCCTTTCATACGTCCCAATGTCTGTCCCCATTATTCCCTCTCCCTCTCCTTCCTCACTCTCTCTTCCCCCTCCCTGTCTCTCGCCATCTCCCTGTCTCCCATCACCCCCTCACCCTCTTACGCCTCTCTCTATTCCTTTCTGCTCGTCTCCCTTTCTGTAAACTCTCCCTCCTCCCTGTACCCCATTCTCTCTGTTTTACTCTCTCGTTCCCCACAGCTCTCTCTTCCTCTCTCGCAGTCTGCCTTCTCTCTCCACAGCAGTCCCTCTCTCTCCCTCTCTCTACCCGCTTAAATTATCTCTCCTCCCCCTCACTCTCTTTCGATTCCCACTCTCATTGTCCAAAACTCTCCCTCACTCGATACACCTCCTTCTCTTTCTCTCACGTCTATTTCTATCTCGCCCCTCAGACTCTCTCTCTTCTCTGCTGCCTGTCTTTGTCTGCAGTCTACCTCTCTTCCTCAGCTCCCTCCCTCTCTGTCATCTCCCTCTCTTCCTCCCCCTCACTCACCCGGTCTCTTTCACCCTCCTCAGTTTCCTTTTTATCTCCTTTCCTCCATCTATGCCTTCGTCCCTCTCTCCCTCTTTCCCAATTCCCTCCTTTCACCCTTCATCTCTGCCTCACAATCTCTCATTCGCTCTCACATTACCTCCCGCTCTTTCTCTCTCGATCATTCCCCCAGATTTCGATTCTCACCTGCTTCCTTCTCTCCACCCATCCCTCGCTGTCCTCTCCTCCTCTCTCTCTCGCTCCCCATTCTCTTTTTCTCTCTGTCTCCCCTCTCTCTCATCCTCTCTTCTCTCTAACCTTATCTCTCTTTTCTGCAACAGACTGTCCTCTCCCTCTCCCCTCCCTCTGAATCTATCTTTCTCTATCCCCTAGCTGCGTGTTCTGTTCCGAATTCCCTCTCCTCTCCCTCTCTCTCCGTCTCCCCTCCTTCTCTCTTCCACATCCCTCGCTCTGTGCGCCCCATCTACTTTCTATCAACCTCTCTCCCTGTATGCCCAGCTCTCTTCACCTCTCTCTCTCCTTCCCTCTGCCCCCTCACTGTTTGCACTTTCTTCTAACTTCTTTACCCTCCGTCTCTCTCTAACACCCCTCCCTATCTCTCTCAATAGCGTTTCCTTCCCTCTCTAACCATCTTCCTCTGTCTTTCTGTATCCCTCCCTGTTCGCTCTCTCGGACCACCTCCCTCCATCTCTGTTCCCTTCTCGTTCTCCTCTCGCTGCATCCTTTACTCAACCCATGCTCTCTCCAACACTTCGTGTCTCTCCTGCCTTCCCGTCCCCACAATCTCTCTCTCTCATTTTTCTTTCAGTCCTCCATCATTCTCTCCCCATTCACCATCTTGCTTTGCTCTCCCTCAGTCTCCGCCGTGCCTTCTTCATTCACTCTGTCTGCCCCTCTCTCTAGCTCCATAGCTCTCTTTATCTCTCTCACTTGCTATGTCCTCTCTCACTCTTTATACTCTCTCTTCTACCCTTTTACCTCCTTCTTCTCTCTCTCTCTCTTGCCCTCAGTCTTTGTCTTTCTTATGACCTTCCCTCTCTCTTCCCCCGCCTCTCGCCCCGTGCCATGACATCCACTCTCCCTCAAACTCTCCCCAGCTCTCTCCATAACTCTCTCTCTCTGACACCCTCCCTCTGTCCCTCGCTCTCTACTCTCTCGCTCCAGTGCTCTTCCCTCCCAGTCGCTCTATCCATCCCCTGTCTCCCCGTCTGCTAGTCCCAGTCCTATTTCTGTCGCAACCCCTCTGTCTCTGTCCCCCTCTCTCTGTCGTCAAGATGCCTCTTTTGCTCCACCTCCATCTCTCCTCTCCATCTCTCTCTCCCGCCTTCCTCTCCCAACATTCCCTCAGCTCTGCCTCTCTTTCATCCCTCCCCCGCTCTCTAAACTTCCTCCCGCTCTCTTCCCTCTCCCTCTCTCTCAATACCTCCCCACTCTCCCCTCGTACACTCTCACTACTCCTCTCTATCTTTGGCTACCCCAGGTCTCTCCATCTCTCTCTCTCTCCCTGCCTCTGTCGTATCTCACTCGTTACGACCTCTTTTCTACATTTTCTCCTCCCTCTCTGTATTGCACCTCGATCTCTCTCTCTCTGTCTCTCTCTCAGCTCCTCTCAATGTCTCTTGCCCTACGTGCTCTTTCCCTCCTGTGCTTCCTCTCTTTCACTCCACCCTCTCCCTCTGCCCCTCCCAAGCTCACTCACTCTCTCTCTTACACCTCCCTTTCACTTTCTCTCCTTCTCTCCCTCTCTTCCTTCCTCTCCCTCTCTCATCCCTCCCCCTTTTCCCTTTCTGTCTCACAACTCTAGCTCCCCCACTTGCTGTACATTCCCCTTGCTTCCTCCACCTCTCTTTCTCTCTCTATCATTCGCTCCCACCTTTACTTCCACACTTGTCTCCTAGTCTCCTCCATTCCTTGTCTCTCCCCGTCACCATAATCTCTTTCCCCCACTCTCTGATCATTACCTCTCTCCCCTTCATCACTCTTTCTTCACCCTCCCTCTCTCCCAATATTCAACTCCAGTCCCCGTCTCCTCCAACTCTCCCGCCTCCCTCAGTCTCACGCCTATTCACTCTTACGCCCCCAGTCTCTCAAACCTCCCTCTCTCTCCCCCATTCCGTCTCTCTCTCCTCCCTCTCTGTGTCTGTACCTCGTCTATCTCTTTATCTCTGCCTCTCTGACTCTCCCCACCATGGTCGCTCACTCTCCCGACTCCCTCTCTCTCTCTGGCGCATTACCCTCTCTTTCTCTCTCGTTCCCCCAACTATCTTACTCTCTTACTTCTCTACGTCCACAATTCCCTCTCTCCTCTCTCTTTTTCGCCCTCCTCGTCTCACTGGCTTCCACTCTCTCTCATCCCTCTCTCTCTCTCCATCCCACCCTTTCTTTCTTCCCACCTGCATATCTCTAACCACTCTCTTTCTAAACCCTTCCCTCTCTGTCTGTCCTCCTCCCTCTTCTGTTCCCCATGTGTTTTTCGCTCTCTGCCCTTCCCACACTCTCTCTCTGTCAACTTTGCTGCCTGTCTTTCGCTGCTCCCTTCTTCTCTCTTCCCTCCATCCTTCTTTGTTTTTCCCTCCCTCTCTTTCTCCTTTCCCACGCTCTGCCACAACTCTGTCTCTCACTCTCTCCCCTCTTTAATTTTCTTTCCTTCCCTCACTCTCTCCCATCCGCCCTCTCTCTCTTTCTCCTCTCTCTCCTCACTCTCTCAAGCCTCTCTCTCGCTGTCTCTTCCATCCTCGCTTTCTCTCCCTGGCATCCGTGCCTCCGTGTAACTCTGCCTTTCTCCCTCCCTCTCTGGGCCTACTCTTCATTTCCCTCTCTGTATTTCTCCCGCCTCCCTCTTTATCTCTCCCTCCCCATCTCTCTTTCCCCTTTCCCTCCGTCTTTTTCCCGTCATCTCCCCTCTCTCTGCCCAATTTCTCTGGCTCGCTGCCCACTCTCGTTTTCTCCAATTTCTGTCTCTACCCATTCTCTCTCCCACTTCTCTTGCTCCGTGTCTCGATGGCTCCTCATCTCTCTTACTTTTCCTCTCCCCCCTCTCCTCACTTGCCTCTTTTTACGCTCCAATATTCCTCTCTACTTCCCTCCCTCTCTCCTCTGCCCTCATGCTCCTCTTTCCAATGTCTTTCACCCCAATCTCTCTCATCCGTCCCTCTCTCTCTATTCCCTCACACTCTATCTCGACCATTCACTCTCCCTCCCCCATGTCCCTCTCTCTCCCCTCTGTCACCCTCCTGTCCTCCCCCACTGTCGCATTCTCCCATCTCTCTCCTGTTTCTCTCTCTCTCTCGTTCTCAGTCTCTCTGTCTGCCCCGCAATCATTCTCCCTTCACTCCTTCAATCTCTCATCCTATTTCCCTGACTGTCTTTTTGCACTCTATGTCTCTCTCTCCCACTCACTTCTACTCAGCCTCTTTCCTCTCTCTCCTTCCCTCTCTCTCACCTCCCTCTTTCTGTACCTTCTCTCTGTCTTGTTCTCTCTCCCGTTCCATCCCTCCCTCTTTCTTCCCGCTTTCACCTTCTCTCTAACCCATGCCTCCCTTTTCTCTCCCTCGCCCTCTACATCTCTTTCCCACCCCTTCTTTCCACCTCTCTTACACCTCCCCTCTCCCTTTCTCTCTACTTCCATTTTCTGTCCCTCACCCCTCTTTCTCCATCCGCTCCCTCTCTCTATCCCTTCCGTCTCTCCCGACCAATCTCTCTCCCTCTAATCCCTCCCTGTCTCCATCTGTCACCGCGCCTCACTCTCCACAATCCTCTTTTTCTATATCTCTCCCCCCACCTCTCTTTCTCTCTCCCCATCTACCTCTCTCTGTCTCCACAGCTGCATCTCTCTCCCCCTCTTGTTGCCTTCCCCTACCCCTTTCGATACCCACTGTCTCTCACCACTCATCTCTCTCTCGTCCTCTCTGTCTCAATCTCCTCCCTGCCTGTCTCTCTTCACTTTGTCTCTCTCTGTCTCTCTACAACCTCCCTCTCTCTCCTCATCCCTTACCTCTAACCTTTCCCTTCCTCTATCTCCCAATTCACTCCTCCTTGCTCTCTCTTCATCCTTCACTCTCCTCACCCCCTCCTCCCTATCCCTCTCTCTCACCCTTGATTCCGTCTGCCGCTCCCCATTCTTCCTCTCTTTCTCTCACTTGCCTCCCTTTCTCTATCTCTTTCGCCTCCATTCTTATCTGTCTACATCTCTCTCCCTGTCTAACCCACCCTTCACCTCTCTCCCGCTCCCTCTCTCGCCCACCTCCCCCTCCTAAAATCTCTATCTCTCTCTTTCTTCCATTCCCCCCTCTATTCCTCTGTCTCACTCATCCCCTGTCTCCAGCGTGCAATCTTCCTGTGTATTTTGCTGATTAAGGGCTATTGTCCGAAACATTGATTTTTTTTCTACTCCTTGGATGCTGCCTGACCTGTTGTGCCTATCCAGCACCGCTCTAATTCTCTCTGTCAGTTTAGCTCAGTTGGTTGCGCAGCTAGTTTGCAAGGCAGAACAGTGCTAACCTCAGGAGTGTAAATCCTACACCTG
The DNA here is from genome assembly GCF_020745735.1 of Hemiscyllium ocellatum. Taxonomy (NCBI): domain Eukaryota; kingdom Metazoa; phylum Chordata; class Chondrichthyes; order Orectolobiformes; family Hemiscylliidae; genus Hemiscyllium; species Hemiscyllium ocellatum. The sequence goes on along the minus strand of NW_026869065.1, from coordinate 47,248 downwards.
CTGAGATTCCTGTGAATGTTGTTATTTATAAAACCAGAGGTCGTGTTTTCAAATCTCATTGGTGCGTGTTTCAGATTCAGTCAAGTGGGTGGCACGGTGGCTCAGTAGTGAGCACTGCAGCCTTGCATCACCAGAGCTCCAGGTTGAATTCCAGCCTCGGTATGGAGTTTGCATATTCTCTCTGTGTCTGCTTGTGTTTTCTCCGGGTGCTCTATTTACCTCTCACAGTCCAACGATATGCAGATCGCGTGAATTTGCCGTGCTGTATTGACCGTAGTGTTAGCTTCATTAGTCAGAGGGTCGCTATGGACATGTTGTGTCGAAAGGCCTGTTTCCACACTACAGGGAATCTAAACCAATCTGTCCCGACTCCTCCTCCTCTCCACTTTCTCTCTTTCCCATCTTTCTCTCGCTTCTTTCGCTCACTTTATCTCTCGCCCGCCCCTCTCTCTCCGTATCCCCAATTACTCTCTCGCTTCCCCACCTCTCTCTCTTTGCCTCCTCCACCTCCGCCTCTCTCTAATTCTCCTATCTGTCACTCCCCACGGCGCTATCTCTTTCTCCCACAATATCTCTTTCTCTCTCTGCCCACTATCTCTCTCCCCTCCCCTTATGCATCCGTTTCCCCACCTCCCAATTTCCTTTTCTCTCCCTCTTCTATTCCCACACACTCTCCCCCTCCAATCGCCCTGTACCGCACTCTCTCCATCCTTCCACATGCTATTTCTCAGTCTCTCTCCCTCTCCTCTTCCTCTCTCACTATCACTGTCCACCCTCCCTCTCTCACTCCTATCTCTTTCTCTTCCAATCCCTCTCTCTCCCTCACAATCTCCCTACCCTTTAATATTCTGTCTCTGCTATTCCCTCCCACCCCTCCCCCCTTTACCCCAACTCTATCTCTTCCCTTTCCCCATCTCTCCCACACTACCTCTGTCCCTGTCCCAGTCCCTCTCCCTCTCCCTCTCCCGCTCTCCTTCCCGGTCCACACTCTATCATATTCTCCCATTTCCCTCTTTCTTTCTCTCTCTCCCAAGCGCTCCTTGCAACACCTCTTCCCACTTTCTACTCTTGTCTCTCAAAATCTTCTCTCTCCTCCTGCCACTTCCATTTCTCCCCTCTCCTTCGACCCGTCACTCTCTCTCCTCCAAACATCTCCCCCGCACTCTCCACACCTCTCATACTCCATACTCTCTCTGTTAAAATCTCTCTCCCCATGATCGCTCTCTTCCCCATTCCCCCAGACTATCTCTGCCAGCCCTAACCGCCTTTTCCCGCCTTTTTGCCCTCTTTCCCTTTCCCTCTCTCCCCCACCTCTCCCCACCAGCTCTCCCCTATTTTCTCTCTTCCCCCTACCTCCCTACACTCTCTCTCCTTCCCTCAATGCCTTCCTCCCGCTACCTCTCTCCCTCTCTCCCACACCCATTCATTCCCTCAGTTCCTCTGTCTCCCCACTTCCCAATCTCTCCTAACTCTCCGTCCATCTACCTCCCGTCCCACTCTCTCCCCGCTTCATTCCCACTGTCTCTGTTTCCCTCTTCCCACTTTCTGTCGCCCACACTCTCCCCTCTCTCTCCCTCTCCCTCTCTCTCCCTCCACCGACTTCCCATTCTCTTCCCCTCCTTTCTCGTTCTCTTTATCCTTCCCTCCTTGCCCACTGTCCCCCGAATCCATCTCTCTCTCTCTCCCGAACTCCTGAGCTCAGGCCCTGGTCCCCTCCCCTTCCCAAAGGACCAAGACTGTGGCTGACTCTGTCTCTGTCCAGCTCAGCTTCTTCAAAACAACGACAAACAACAATATCCTTCACTCTGCTGCTCGGTAATTTTTAATGCACATTTTTAAATTATTTTTACTTTGAAGTGATCGATGCAGTCAGTGGGATGGTGCCTTTACTTACTGCATAGAATCAATGAAATATTACTGTAACCCGCTTGTCGGATAAGGTTGGACAAACCTGCGCTTCCCACAGGCTGATACGAAAGCGTCAGGCTGCTTTGTCGCTGAAAAATTCAACTAAAATGAGGGACTCCAGAATGGATTGAGTTGTAAGTGAATCTGAGTGATTGATATATTTAGGTGAAGGGATATTTCAGGACATCCTTCAGCTGCTGTCTGAAATTTGTCTGCGTCACAGCATAAATTGCGGTGTTTGTGCAACAACTGAGGAGCTGCAGCATGAAGCCCAGTTCCTTCACAAAGCCAGTTAAAGACATAGGTCGACGCCCGATCACATCGATCCGGTACCATATAGAATACAGCATTAACATTGACCATAACAGGATGAAATTGCCCGAGATCACAAACAGTAAAATGATAGATCTTTTGCGATTGCTCATTTCTGTGTCAGACTGAGCGTCCCCATTGGTGTGAGCGCGGAGTCTCCTGCGGGCTCTGCTGGTCACTAAAATGTGTCTGACGGTGAGAACATTGAGCAGCAGGATCAGGAGAAATGGGAGAGCTGGGGTTAGAATGTAGTGGAGGAACTCAATTGCCACCCAGAAAGGGGAGTGATGAACACCGTCTGTTACTTTACAAAACCAGGGCTGGTTCGCCAGCCGATATTGACCTGAGAACATAAAATACCAGACAATATTTTTTAAACAGCTCAGCACAGTCGCTGTTGCCAGAACAACAGCCGCCGTTTTCTCACTGCAATATTTATCTTTAAGCTTCTGGCAACAAATGGCGGCAAATCGATCAAAGGTGAAAGTGACAGTGAACCAGACAGAGCAGTCAGTGGCTGCGAAAAGCAGGACGGCGTGGATATTACACACGGGGATGTCAAACATGAAATAAAACTGTTCCCGATAAACAATGGGAATGTGTCTCAATATCAGGTCAAGAATAATGACCATTAGATCCGCCGCTGCCATGCCTCCCAGATAACGTCTGACACATGGGGACAATCCACAATCTTTATAAAGCAGGATGTAGGTCGTCACTACGTTAGCTGTGAGGAAGGTAAAAAAAAAACACATTGTACATCAACATGGAGGGAAAGTGACTTGTTTCATTGAGGACAGAGTGAGATTTTCAAATGATGACTGTACTTTGGGATTCCCTCCCCAAGCATGCAGAGACACATCCAAAGGAACAGATGAGTTCGAGGAAACTTCCACATACTCGATCGTTGGCGAGCAGACACAGATCACTTTTTTCCCATATTCTAACATGGAGTGTGAAAGCTTGGTTTCGTGAAGGATTCTCTCCTGGTTCCTTGAAGACAAATGGAGTTTGAAACTTTCTGACTTTTAGACTCAATTGTGATCGGTCAGTGAACCAGTGTAAACGGGGGGAAAACGTATTCACCATTTTAACTGCCTGTGGGGACTTCGTAACAGTGTCTCCCTCACAGTGCAACGGGGCCTCTTCACTTGGGATCTTATCATTTGTTTCAATTCACGGACATCTGGCCGTTCTCAACTAATGTCGGGGGTAGAATGCTACATAGAATGATGGTTAGAGTATTTTCTAGGGAATTCCAGTAACAGACAGAATGTTTTGTGCTGAATGCTGCTGGGATACCTCTTAGTTAGACTGTCAACATTTCTTAGCGCTACTTTGATGAATTTTTCGGCGTCAATTCGTGCTCCCAAGAGAAGGTTGTATAGTTCATCAACTTCACCAATACGTTCCATCACAAACTCAAGTTAACCTGTACCATCCCGGACACCTTTCTGCCCTTATTGTACATCTGCATCTCCATCTCTGGCGACCGTTTCAAAACGGACACCTATGACCGACTCACCAACTCCTACAGCTACCTCGACTACACATCTTCTCACCCTACTTGCTAGTAAATACGACATCCATTATTCCCCATCCCTCCACAATGGCCCCACCTGCTCCCAGGATGAGCAATTCCACCTTAAAACATCCGCGATGTCCTCCTTCTTTAAAAACCGCAATTCGCCTCCCACATAGTCGATGATGGCCTCCAGCTCCTCTCATCCACTTTGCGTACCTCTGCCCTCGAACTCCGCCCCTCAATTGCAATAAGGACAGAATGTTCCCGGTCCTTAACTGCAAACCCACCTCACTCCGTATCCTTCGGATCATCCTCCATCACTTTCACCACAGACAAAAAGACCCATCACCAGAGATTCATTTCCCTCCCGACCCCTATCAGCATTTTCGGGATACCATCCCCTTTGTGATAACCTTTTTTAAGTCCATCGCGACACCCAGACTGACCCAAGTTCTGACATATTTCCCTGCCCCGGCCGTAATTGCAAAACCTGTGCCCACACCTACACCATCACCTCCATCGAATGCCCCAAAGAACCCTTCCACACACATCATAAATTTACATGCACTTGCACACATGTATCCGTTTCACACATTGTCATTATCTCTACGTTGGGGAGCCAGGGCACCAACTTGTGGATCATTTCAGAGCACGTCTTTGGGACACCCGCACTAACAGAGCCCCGTGGGTAAAAATTTCAATACTCTCTCCCTGTACACCAAGGATATGCACGGTCATGGTCTTCCTCCATCACCAAACCCGAACCACCCGATAACTGGAGGAAGAACGTCGATCTTAAACATTGGATCCTGCAATCCCACAGCATTAATGTGGATTTCACGAGTTTTCTCATTTCCCCTCCCCCAGCATTATCCGAGTCTCAAGTCACCAACTCGGCACTGCCCTCTTGACAAGTCCATCGCCTTTCCCATCTGTCCACTCTACTATCTTTTCTAACCTCTCAACTCCTCCCTCAGATTCATCTTCATATCACATTCGCAGCTACCTTGCCCTCAGCCCCAGCACTCCTCCCATTTATTTCTCGAACCGCACCCCACCACCCCCCACCCCTCCCCCCCCCCCTCCGCCAAACGACACATCAGCCTCATTCGGGGAAAGGGGCTTATGCCAGAAATATCGATTCTCAAGCTTGTGTGATTCTGCCTGACGGCCTGATTTTTCCGACACTGGTCAGGAAACAGTCTGACACTGCCATACTCACGGAATCATGCCTGATGGGCAATACCGAATGAAGGTGCATCACCATCACTGGTTTTATCCTGTCCCGCGGGAAGGGCAGACGCACCAATGGTGGGAAATTCCTCGGGGAGACAGTCAAGAAAGGATTACCCTGCAATTCCCCCAACATTGATTCCAGAACGCGGGAAATCTCATGGCAACAGGTCCAGAAAATCTCCTGATGGTTGTCATCTACTTTACTTCCATACAACCCCTTGGTGATAACTCAGTTCCTCAGAGGAAGCACTGAGGGTGACAAGGAAACAGAACGCACTCAGGGTGTGGGACTTCAATGTCCATGACAAAACGTGTCTCCACAGATCCACCACTGAATGAGCAGACAGAAGCCTCTAATACGCAGTAGCCAGTTTGTGGTAAATGTTGGGGGAAACGACAAGAAGGAAGCATTCACGACATACACCTTGACACAAATAGATCTATCTCTGACAACTTCTGTAGGAATACCGAGCAGACAGTCCGGATGAAGAGAATGTCTCAGCCTCATAATGAAGGTTCTGCCCACTGTGTTATGTGGCATTACCTCCTGTGAAATAGGTCATTCTTCTGATGGCCTAAGCAAATGGAAACTGGGTATCCATCAGTTACTTTAGTTCATCAGCAGCTGCAACATCGATGTACTTCCCTCCATCAAAAGGTCAGAAGTAGGCTGTTCACTGATTGTTCCAAAATATTCAGCAACATTCGTTAATTGCGCATATACTGAAGCAGGCTATTCAGCCCATCAAGTGTTTTACATGGGAACGGAATGAGGCCATTCAGCCATTGGAGCCTTCCACTCAGCAATTGGAACAGATGTTTTAACTCTCAGGGCTGTTACACAGGACATGAAAAGGAATATTCAGCCTTCCAAAGTAACGACATGTGAATAGGGGAGGACAGGTCATTGAGCCGGAAATAGGGATAAATTAGGGATAATTCGATTTTTATCATTTTTACACAAATCAACGACTGCAATGACAAAGTGACCAGTGCTGGGCCTCAGCTATTTGCAAACGATATCAAAGATTTAGATAAATGCAAAAGATGCATTCTAATTAAGATAGTTAGGAACTGAAGTTATCAAAAATTGGTCGAGGCACTCTAATTGGATAAGCATAGGACAATAATTTGGCAGCGTGAACCTTTGAACTTTTCAGTAAGAATGAAATGCAGTATGCGATTGAAACGGAAAGAGATTACAGGACTCAGCGATACAGTGATTACTGGTGGGTTCACACTGACCAGTTCAGACATGGGACGTGTTACTCCATCTCCCTGATCGTCTGCTCCCTGATGTTTCCAATGGTCCCATTGCTCTCATTACACACTGTATATTTTCATGTGGTTGCTTGGCGGTGTGAAGTAGTGAAGGGGAGCATGTTTTGAACTGTGTACCAAGGGGACGGCCTTTATCCTAGAGGCCATCCTTTCTTTCTACGTGAAGACACAAAGACGATTGGAATTGCTGACTGCTTCTGAATAAAGAGACTGTGGCTGCTGCCATAAACAGTGTGAATTCACAAACATGATGTGCTGTACATGGGAACACGGCAACATTAATAGAGTGAGAAACGGAGGTTCCAAACACAAGAAGGAGAACATAAATAAAACGCAGTGTCAGATCAACTCAAATGGTTAGTTATACCAACTTCTCAATCCACCACAGAGAGCCATTAACCAAGAGGGCCTATCTGGTCAGCAATGCATAGATCAACCTGTGGTCGTTTCAACCCAGAAAATTGCCAAGTGTGGAAAACTGTGTAGACAGCAGCAGTGCATTGATCTGTAAATCCGGAAGGAATGTCTGTCCAGCACGGGGAGCTATGCCGTGAATTAATGCAAAAAAAACTCTCCAGCAAGGGGAGCTATGCTGACCACAGCAGTACGATTGCATCCAGGCCACTCTGAGTGAAGCACTTTGGAAGAGGTTGAGATGAAGTTAATATCAATTTATCGAACTTCCAATGTGTTTTGTTGTACTTTTCCGAATCTCAGTGAGAATGGATAATAAAGACCTGAAACAAAGCCAATGGCAGCATGCAGGATAGTAATGGTCATGTTCATCTCCCTCTGTTCATATTTCAAAGACAGCATTGCAATGAATCGGACAAAACTGTTCTGAGTCTCCAAGTTATATGTGGAAGAAGGAAACAGTGTGAAATATGCTGCGTGAAATATGAAAGGAAACAGCGTGAAATACGAAGGATGTCTGCAGGTTAGGACCCACGTTGTGCCTCCCATTTCTGTTCTGGTTTCTGCTGTATTTTTCCTTCATAAACTTTTAAAGTGTCTCCAATGGTAATGGTGAAGATGACTCCCAGAACAGAGGCGTGCTAATGGAGTCAAGGCCTCGCGATTTAATGCACAGCGCGGCCTGGAGCCTGGAGTTTGTGTGGTCTGGAGACTGGATCCAGTGCTGTCTGGAGACGTGGCGTGATGTGATCTAGAGTGGGCTGGAGACTGTGCCTGGTGTGGTCTGGAGACTGGGCCTGATGCGTTTTGGAGACTCGGCCTGGTGTGTTCTGGACACTTGCCACGGTGCGGTCTAGAAATTCGTTGCTGGCACACACTGGGGTGTAAGGGTCAGTAATTCGAATCCTTTTTTTTTTACCTTATTATTGTTCTGCACCAAATACTGAAGAATGTATATCGAGATTTCTTGCACCAGAGATGGTGGCATAAGCGAAGACACTAATAAAAGTTCAATGCATTCATTAGTGTGCACGAGACAATGTAGCGAATTTAATTCAAATCTGAGAGAGTCACTGTCTTTGATGCCTTTACACAACAAACTGTTTACCTGAAATGGCCAGCGGCGGCCAGCAGACTTTGGTAATACTTCATTTGAAACGCAAGAGGTTTGACATGGAGAGAGAAGGGACATCACACACAGAGACACACACAACCATTAATACGAAATTATATGGAATTATTCCACCCGTCATTCTGGCCTCACCATTATTTCGTCTTGGAAATTAGGGAAGGGCAAGTGACTGTGCTGTTTGAGTGCGAGCACTTTCAGACCAGTGACCAGAATTCTGTGAGTTTGGAAATTGTTCTGGAAAAGGATACGCCTGTTTCACAAGTTAATGATGCAAACTGGGACATGGCCAATTGCGATGGCATTGGGCAAGAACTTTCAAAAGATGATTCGGGGGAAGCTGTTCTTAGATAAAAGTACATCTCGCAAGTGGGAGTCTTTCAAAAGCGAAATAGTGAAAGCTCAGAGACAGCATGTTGTGTCAGTGTGAAGAATAAGGAACAAGACATGACAGGGTACATTGATGGTCCAGTCATGGGAAAGGAATAAAGTGTATATCAGGAATAGGCAGCTGGGATCATGAATCCCTTTAGCTTACGGGGTGTAGTAGAACGCTTACCATTGAAATCAGAAGGGCAAAAAGGAAGCATGAGATAGCTGTAGCTGATAAAGTTAAGGGAAATTGAAAGCGATTATGTAAGTATATTAAAGGTAGCCGAGAAACTAGAGAGAGAATATGGTCCACTTTAAATCAAACAGCCATGTATATGTAGCTTCACAGCAGATGAATTAAGTTTATTAGTGTCCTTGTCACACGTACTCACACGAGGACAGTGAAAAGTTTCCGTGTCTGTACAGGTGGCATAATTGTAGGTACCAAATTCCACACACCCGCCTCTCATGTACATAATCTTTTTACAAAGCAGAAGATAAAGAAAAGAAAGTTAAAATGTAAAACATTGCAGCCCTTCCTATAAAAGAGGAAACAACACAGAAACCCAGTTAACAGTTCAACAGCACAGCCCATAAATGCCTGGCAATGTCGGGCTCACACTCCTCACAAGGAATCGCCCTCCCCCGCTGCCTTACAGCCTGTTACTCCTCCATGGGTGAGATTCCACATGAATATATCACCTCAGTATTACTGTGGAGAAAGATATGGAAGCTAGGGAACTCGGGGAAATAAAAATAAGTGATTCTTGAAAGTGACCACATTACAGAAGAAGAAATGCTGGAGGTCGTAAAATGCATAATCGTAGATAAATACCCGGGAACTGTTCACGTATATCCCAGTCCTTTGCAGAAAGCCGGAGAAGTAACTTCGAGATCACTAGCTGAGATATTCATGTCATTCGTCAGAGTTCTGTGAAAGGATCACTGGACCTGAAACTTTAGCTCTGATTTTTCTGCACAGATTCTGCCAGACCTGCTGAGCTTTCGCAGTACCTTCTGACTTTGTGTCTGATTTGCAGAATCTGCAGTTCTTTCAAATTAAATTTATACCACTGACAGTCACGGGTGAGGTATTGGAAGACTGGAAAACAGTTAATGTTGTTATATCATATATCAAAATGGCTGCAAGAAAAGCCATGGAACTACAATCTGATGAGTCTGATGTCAGGTGTGGGTACGTTTTTGTAGAAGATTCTCAGAGGCAGGATTTACATGCATTTCGAAAGGCAAGGACTGCTATAATAGTCAGCATGGTTTTATGTGTGGGAAAGATTACAATTTTGGAAGAGGTGACCGAGAAGACAGGGAAGATAAACAGCATTAATTATCTGCGTACACCTTAGTGAGGCCCAACAAAAATCCGTATGGTAGATTGATTAAGAAGGCTAAATCACAGGGAGGGCTAGATAATCAGATTCAAAAAGGGCTTGGCAGTAAAACACCGAGGGCGCTGGGAGAGATTAATTGTTCGAATTGGACGCCTGTGACCAGCGGTGTGCCACAGTGACCAGGTTACTGTTGTTCATTGTTTTTGTAATTGATTTGGATGACAATATAGGAACCATGGATAGTTTGCAGACGATACAAAAGATTTGTGTGATAATGGACAGTGAAGAAGGTTATCTACGAGAACAATGAGATCTTGATCTACGGGGTCAGTAGTCTTCTGAGGTGTGGTAAATGGAGCTTCATGCAGATAAATGTGAGACATGGCATTTTGTTAGACAAACCAGGGCAGGATATAGTCACTTAACGGTAGGGACCTGGGGAGTGTTATTGAACTGAGGGATATAGCGACCAGCTACTAAGTTCCTTGAAAGTTGAGTCGCAGGTAGACAGGGCTGTGAAGAAGACATTAGCACTGAGTAAAGGAATTGGGGCATTATGCTGTGGCTGTACAAGGGAACGGTGAGGCCACATTTGTATCATTGTGTATAACTTTTATTGATCTGCTACAGGAAGAATGCGATAAACTGGAAAGGGGATAAAATATTTAAAATTATGGGGTGGATCCTGGAGATTTAAGATATATGGATGGCCTGGGATTTTGTTAGTTTTGCATTGGAGGTTGAGAGGTGACTTAATATAGGTTTATAAAATCATGAGGGTGCAGAGATAGGATGAATAGCAAAGTCTTTTCCCCAGGGTTATGGGGGGGCGGGGGGGGAGTGGCGGGATCCAAAACCAGCAAGGTTAGTTTGAAAGTGAGAGGGGAGAGTTTTAAAAGAAAGCTAAGGAGCAGCTGTTTCTCACAGTAGGTGGTGCATTAATGTAGCACGCTGTCAGAGGAAGTAGTATTGTTGAGTACAATTACAACATTTAAAAGACAATTTAATGGGTACCTGAATAGGAAAAGTTTTGGAGGTGTATGTGCTGAAAGAAGAAAAATAGAACTAGTTCACATCAGGAAATCTGGTGAGCATGGACGAGTTTGGTCTGAACATTGCATGACTCTGAGAGTCTGTGACTCAATTATTCGTCACTAATTCTTCACTGCAATCAATTCATTTAGAAGTCAAAACATCCTCTGCACATGCTTTCAAAGTCTAGCTTTCTGAAATTCCTTTTTTAGAGAATTCGTGACATTGGTGTGGTGCTGGAAACCACAGTAGCAGCAGAAGCAATATTATATTCAACCAGAATTTGAAACTTTTTTATAACCAGGATAATCTATCATTACTATCAAGCTGCTCTATGGTTCAGTAACGAGTGCGGGTGAACTTGCCAGAGTCAGAACCATGTGTAGCAAAGACTGACAATAAGCGGTTGTAGCTACTTCACTTTTTGCATACGTTCCAAACAACAAGACGAATATCTGATAGACAGAGCGCAATGATCCCAAGATCAACAGACCAACAGTTCTGCAAAACCTCTTCGTAAATGATGATGGATGCTTTTACGACTCACTGCAGGAGACTGCTCTGCAATTAACCCCATGCTAATTAATTTAACAGACCTGTACATAGTGCAAAAGGCAAGGATGTAATATCAGCATCATCCTTAGCCAGAAGCATTTAGGTAGAGATCCACCTCACCCTTGCCATGAAGCCCATAGAATCACCCATGGCAGTCTTCAACAAATTCGACTCGCTGAACATGACATGAGGAAACAGCTGGACACAGGAGATATGGCAAAGTCAATGCTCCCGACATTATTCCTGCAATAGGAATGAAGCCTTCTGCTGCACAACAATCCGTGTACCTGGGAAAGCTGCTTCATTCCAGCTCCAACTCTGACAGTTCCCTGGCGATGTGGAACATTACTCAACTATTTCCAGTCCTGTAAGAGGGGAATAATTACAATCTAATATATGACTATGCCCTCAGTCTCATCACGATCGTCAAATCTTTGGAAATTCTTTTTGACAGAGCTGTCAAGCAGCACAGAAATAACCTGCTCAGGTGGTTTCTGTTGGGTCCCCATGTGTAGGTGGAGCTGTAGTGCAAGTGTCACTGGATTGCTCATCTACACAGTACTAATGGTATGGCAGCTGGCGGAAAGTACAAACAATTAATAAAATATCGACATCTAAAATCTGGTGTCACTAATAGAGACTGAATCCAATGTCAATCCAACGTCAGTATGGTTCCCTATTATACTTTCAGGTGAAAATCTCCCGTGTTTTCCTGGTCTGACCTAAACGTGAGTCTAGACAAGACATGTGATAAGCTCTTCTGCTCCAAGGTCTTAAAGAATCAAACCGGACAGAATACCCGGCACCAGCCTCGGTATCGGAAAAGGGAATAGGAAACACAATTATGTCGACTCTTCAGAAACATATTTCCTAACATCTGAGAGCTTGCGACAACATTAACAGAGCTTACCCACATATTTCACAGAAACATCGGGAAAGGAGTAGGTCAATCAACAAATTCAGCCTCCCCCATTCTAGTTCACGAGTGAACCTCGTCCCCACAATGCACGCATCCCTTAATATGATTAACCGTTGGACAACATATTGAATATCATCAGCAATCCTTTCGATCCATCGTTTTATTCGCCCATTCAATAAAATGATGCCTGATCCTCTATCTTCACAACATAGTCCTGTGCTATCTCTATCCCTTTATTGTCTCAAAATCCTTATTTATATTCAGTGCCTTTGCTTTCACAGCTTGACGTGTGAGGGATTTTCCCAGGTTCACCAGTCTCTGAGTGCACACATGTAATCTCATCTCGATGCAGAGTGGCCTACTGTATCGAATTTTGTGGCATGCTGTTTTATACGTCCCAGCCAGGGGAATTATCACCGCTGCTTCCAATCTGTCTGGCCCTGTCAGCTTTTTATATATTTCATTGAGATTTCTACTCATTTTCTCAAACCCAATAAAACACAGGTCCTGTCGAACCAAAGTCCACATCCACAACAAGCCGGTCATCCCAGAGATCAGTCTGGTTATACTTCACTGCACTCCTTCAATGTCGCGATTATCCGGCAATACTAAAGTAAATCATAACTACACGCAATACCGCATAATGCTCGAAATGAGGTCTCACTATGACTCTGTACAACTGCAGTAAGACAACCTTACTCTTCTGCTCAATACCCGTTGAAATGAATTTCAATACAACATTTGTCTTCCTAAATGTCTGCTCCGGCAATATTGCTTTCAGTGGCTGATGTGCAAGGCGATCCAGATCCTATTCAGTTACAGCTACCCACTTGGTGTGTCTCTGCACAGTGGTCAGTGTGCCACTGCCATTCCCGGCATTGACTTCTGGCTACAGAACTCGCTGCCCCTTTATAGAACCATATTTTTGTGCAATCCCTTTTCAAAAAAAGGCTAGTATTCTATTCTTCCCACCAAAGTGCACAACATCACATCTACCCACATTGCTCTCCACCCGACAAGTATTTGTCCATTCACACCACTCGTCTCAGTCACCTTGGAGCTTCTGTTATGTCCTCCTCACCCACTCACAAGTGGACATCGTGTATTGCCATCAGCGGGCTTGGGAATATTATTTTGGACTCCGCAACTCAGGTTTGAAATTTATTTGGAATACCTGAGGTACAACATCCAATCCCTGTGATCCCGCACGATACTTACATCCCCCCAAAAAGAGTCCATTAACGTTTTCACTGGTTCCTGTCAACTCTCCCATTTTAAAACCATGTTCATGTATTATCCCATACCCATGAGATTTGATTTTGCAAAGTAGGTTTGGGACTTTATCAAACATCTTTCTGAAAACCAAAGTACACTGCATGCACTGTTTCTCCATAATGTGTCAAACAGTCAATTCCTCAAAGGTGACTCTCATTTCATAAATCTACGTTTACTTTGTCCCTATTCTTCTGGATCACATCGCCCTAGGGCCTTCTCTACTCCAACATAAACACCGTGAGCTTATACGAGCTGATATTCTCCATCGCCGGGAACATCCTGGTGAATCTCCACTGCATCCCTTCCGGTGCAATCACTTCATTCCTGTAAAGTGGCTCCCAGAACTGCAAACATTATTCCATCTTGGCCTAGCAAATGTCCTTAATAGCTCTTTTAAACTATGCCATGATGAATATGGAAATAGCTATTGTCCACAATGACTTCTTAAAAACTTTGTATCGTGTGCAGTCGCATTCAAGGATTTGTGGAAAAGCACTCTCTGAACTATCTCGTGTGCTGCCATTCATTGAGTAAATGGGCGACACGGTGTCTCAGTGATTAGCCCTACTTTCACGCAGGGAAAGCGACCAGGATTTGTTTCCCGCCACGGGGAAATCTCTGTGTGGAGTTTGCTCATTCTCCCCATATCTGTGTGGGTTTCCACCAGCTGCTCAGGTTACCTCCCACATTCAAAGATGTGCAGGTCAAGTGAAAAGGCCATGACAAATTGCGCAAAGTGTTAGGTGCATTAGTCCTAAGGAGCGTCAGTGTGGACTTGTTGGGCCAAAGGGCCTGTTTCCATACTGTAAGAAATCAAATCTAACACCCTGTCTGGTTACTTCATCCAAAGTGCATCACCTCATATTTATCAAGGTTACATCCCATTGCCATTGATCTGTCCATCTGACCATTCCATCTATATTTTCCTGGAACACAAGAATTTCCTCCTGGCTGTCAAACATGCATTTACTAATGACACTCCTCCAATCTCACGCCTACATCACGAATTAAATCCGTTCATAATACGGGACATAGCCCTGATCCCTATGGTAAACCACCGGACACTGTCTCTAGTCACACAAATATCATTCTGCCACCACCCTCTGTCGCCTACCATTTTAGACTGTTTTGGATATAACTTACCAAGTAACCACTGACAACATGAGCTTTTACTTATTTTTTTCAGTTTTTCATGTGGGGCTTTGTCAAACGCTTGCTGAGAAACCCATTAAATGAATTCCTTGAAAGTTTTCAACACAATTTCTTTCGACATCTCATCGTTCTGATAAAGCCATGCTGACTATCCCTGATCAAACATCGCCTCTCAAATGGAGATCAATTTTCTCCTTACCTATTTACTCCATAATTATCACTAACAGAGAACTGATACTCGCTGGTCTGTTGTTCCCTGGTCTGTCTGCACTATCCTTCCTTTGAGGTGGAACACATCGGTCCTGAGGCGTCACTCCCGTGAACAGATTCTAATTTTAAAAATGATCAGGGACTTTCCTCCCCAGTCTCAAACATCAGCCTGGAGGAAAAAAAATGGATCACTTGTCCACTTGTATACAAGCGAAAACCATCAATCCCCGCTCACATCTTGTATCAAATGCTCAAGAGCTTCCCAGTCTATCTTCTCGAATTCTGTCCCTGAATCCTACTTCTCTCAAGAAAAACAGATGTGAGTGCTCATGTAACAATCTGTCAACGTTCACGAGATTCACACACAGATTGCCCTCTTGGTTTCTAATGTGTTCTTATTGTTCCCTGGTGATAGGATTCTGCTTGATGTCCATGCAGATTATCTTGGGATTTTCTCCAATCTTGCCTGTTCCCAATTATCCATGTACCTGTTTTAGTCAGTCCCCTCCGTGAGATTTTTCTCGTTTTAATTAAGATTACTTCTCATTAGTTGAAACTCGAGGGAACACAGGCCGAACTCCATCATCAGACAATGTTGTAATCTGAGGGATTAATCTGGATAATGTCTATTCAGTATATGTTGTCAGTATGTTCTTCCTTACATCTGTAACTAAAACTGTGCAAAGAACTCCAGGTACACTCTCGCCAGAACTCTGTGTACGTTATGCAGGACATATTGCCTTTTACTTGGAGTAAATTACTGCATATGCTTTTATCTGTACTGAAATCAACAAATGCTGCAGTTCACTGCGGGTCAGACAGCGTTCACGCAGAGGCTTCCAGTCTGTATGACACTTCATCATCTACACTCCCATACCCTTTAAATGTAAACAAACCTAAATTGTATCTTCCCAGCTACACATGGTCTTCCCAGTGCCCTTTGTTTCAATAATTTTCAAATGCCTCACTGTGTGATTTCATGAAAATATCCTCCTGAATGTGCAACTATTTCACATACATACATTCTCTGTTGTTCATATCTATAAATGATAACTTCAAGCAAAATATTTTTTAAAAATATGACTTCCCTTTCATAAGTGCAGAATCATTCTCCTGAAGTGTGCTATTATTTCCCAAATGACCCAGATCACTTTCATTGCAAGAGAGTCCAACAGATTCTCTCCTGTGGATAATAGGTTAACTGGCCAATAATTCTCCATTCTCCCTCTTCTTCTCCTCTTGATTCGTTGGAATAAATTAACAACCTTCCAAATTGATTGCAGAAAAGAAATACAGTGATCTCAATGCAATCCATGTGGTTGTTGCTGCATTGGTCTATTGGAATACTGGTCATTTTGTATTTCTGGGAGATGATATATTCAGGCGTCATCTGAACTTCAATGTTTACAGAACACTATTCCCCAAAGTTATTTTACTGCCTAGTTTTATATTAGCTGTTCTGATCACAGACCACTACTTCCAAATTGCCTGATCTCAAGCTCGGTGTTCAACATATTGTTCTGAATACTTGTATCAGAACTTTGACTTTGATATATATTCCCATCAATGTTTGTTTCTTCTTGTTGTTTCTGAGCTGCACATTATCCAATTCTGTGGAATTTGAGTGACGTAGGCTCTGGCGAGATTAATGGTAAATACAGGAAAAATGTTCGCCGAGGCATACCTCACTATTATCATTATATGGCCACATTTTATCCGTTCTTATCAAGCGTCATTGTAATATTCTCACCAGATCTTCCATTGTGCTGGGGGAGTAGACGACGACAATGTTCCTTCAGTAATGCAGTACATTCCCCCAGACAGCTCAGGTTGATCTAATCTTTGTGGGAAACCTACAGCAGGATGGAAGAAGTGCTGATATTGTTGTACAGGATTTTAGTGAGATCACATCAGCAGTAGTGTGTACAGTAAGGAAAGGACATGGCAATTACCTTAGGGATTACTCTCTAAATTAATTTCTGTTACGGTGTTGTTAATCATAGAATCACTACAGTGTGGAAGCAGGCCATTTGGCCCACAGACTCCACACTGATCCTCTGAAGGAGACCATCCCATCCACACGTACCCACACCACCGTCCCCCACACAGCTTCTTTAAGCCCGCATTTTCCATGAGTAATGCACCTAGCCTGCACATCCTGGCTAATTTAGCATGTCCAATCCACTGATTCTATAGATCTTAGGACTGTGGGGGGAAATGGAACACACGATGAAAACCCACGCAGATAAGGAGAAAATATGCAGACTTCATGCAGACAGTAACTTGAGGCTGTAATTGAACCTGAATCTTTGGTACTGTGAGTCAGCTCTCCTAACCATTGAGCTACCCAGTGTGAGCAACACAGCTTGTCCATACAAATAAGCAGCGATACAGCCTTGTTTGTGCCAAGTCAACTTTCACATGTGAGGTGAATGCAATAACCACAACACTGCAGAAATGGAGTGTGGCCCCGTCCCGCTGAAGTTTCAGTCCTGTGTCGTCCGATCGATTACTTCGCATGAAACATATTGTATTGAGTTGCGTTCAATTTAAACAGTACGCACAAGCACCAAGTAAGCATAACTGGCAGTTATGCGATGTGAACTCACAGCAACTTCCATACTCAAGCCGAAGTCCAGCGACTCAGCGTGCACACCAATGCGACCACATTGAACTAACCCCACCTGCTGGTTTTGAATCCTGTTTAAATTACTGAATCACTGGAAGGAAAAGGAAGTGATTATATCAGTGCGCCACCACCTGAATGGAACTCAACATTCTCTGATCGTGGCCAAACACAGGCAACAGGAGTTGGAGCGCTAATTGTTTAAAACATAGGAATCATTTACAGCCAATACCTATCTGCTTCCACAGCACCAGGTTGGATCAATAACCTGATGGAACAACAACATCGCGTTTGAGAGAAGTTAAAGCAATGAATGGTTAATAGACTGTGTAGGTAATGCTGAAGTTTGAACCACGGAAGCAGGCACTTTAATCAACTGATCCGCAGTTTCACGTTATCTTAAGAGGGAGCGATGAGCAGGTTGATCCAACACTTATTAAAGTTTACAAGAATGACAGATGATCTTGTTTTGGTGTTCAGCAACAGAGGACAATCACACAACAAATTGAGGAGTTTGATCCACCACTTGAACCCGTAACACAGGAACAGCAGAAGTAGGTTAATTGACACTGTTACTTTAGATCTAGAGGAGGCTGTTTAGTTCCTGGTCCTGATATACCATTTCAGGAAGACGCCAATCAGCCCCTCCGCGCTACAACATAGGACCCATACTCGACTGTGCAGCAACTGTATCCTGTTACACAACAATCAGATTACACCGTTCAGCCTTCTAAATGCTGCAACACTAGAACTGGAAAAGGCCACAGAGTCACTGGATATTTTCACACTAGGTTAAGGACATTCAGCGTAATCCGTTAGTTGCACAAATACAGGAGAAGGACATGAAACCGTTTCAGATGTTTTGATGTGAACGGGAGGAGATAAATCAGCCACCTGTCTGTTGTATGGGAACAGGAGACTACCAATCTCGATCTCTGTCTGTCTGTCTGTCTGTCTGTCTGTCTCTCTCTCTCTCTCTCAATACCATTTCACGGATACGGGCAGGAGACTGTTTAGTATCTCAATCGTGTTATGGAGGTACTTGAGGAGACAAATCATTCACTCAAAATGTTGCACTACAGTAACAAGATTCCATAAGTCACAAAACCACTCATACAGCAGCGGGTAAGAACTTCTGGCCTTGAGCGTCTTGATCTGGAACAGGGGAAGGACATTCAGCCCACTGATACTGTAATGTAAGAAGACCAGGAGGACATTCAGCCTACCGAGACAATAAAGTAGGAGCACTAGGAGGACATTGAGCCCATCGAAACTGAAATGTAGAAACAACAGGAAGACATTCAGCCCATCGTGACTACCATGTAAGAACACCAGGAAAGACATATAGCCCACCGAGTATGTAAACCTGGAACAGAATGAGGTCATTCAGCAACTTATGCCTCTTACACAGCAATAAGAGCAGATAGTTTATAGCTTTGTGCTTGTTACACAGGCATTGAAAGGGATGTAGATGTTATAGAAAACAAGCAACTTAGAATAATCAATTTCACTAGAGAATAAAATGAAGTGAAAAAATATTGGGATTGAATGCAAATTGTTCGGCTAATTTAGTAAGGCACTAATAACAAGAGATTGTCAAGTTCAAACCATTGTCAATCATAGTGAACATGATTTTATGAAGAATAAATCGTGTTTGAATTATTTGTCTGAGGTCTTTCTGAAAAAAAATGTGACAATCAAATTAGAGGATGGGGATCCGAGAGGTGTATAATACCTGGACATTCAGAGCCATTGCAAAATATGCCTCACAATAGATTCAAGTGCAAAATAAGAGCACATGGGGGTTGGCAAAAAATATTTGCTTGGAGAGAGGATTGCCTAATCAGGATATGAAAATGCTGGTGTTAGATTGGTTTGAACAACGTCAAAATTCACACGACACCAGATTATAGTCCAACAGGATTATTTGAAAACCCTAGTTTCTGGAGTGTTGCTACTTAAACTGGTGTTAGCGAGAGAGGATGATTTTCAACACAGAATTTATAAGGAAAACATCAAAGGGTTGTACTATTCAAACGCATTAAATGAACACACTCGATGGTTTTTAATTCTTTAATTCGTTAGAATGGAGGTGCAGGATTTGATTGATTAATGTGCAAATCCCAGAATTCCTTTTAATTCACTGCCTGGAGGTACCAGGTATGTGTGTGTGTGAGAGAGAGCGACAGAGAAAGAGACAGAGACAGGTAGAAGGATTGTCTGGGGAGGTGGGGAGAACATGAGTGTGTGTAGGGGGTAGAGTGAGAGTGTATGTGTCCAAGTTACACAACGACAGATACAGCAGATGCCTTTCCCCACACATACTCAGACCATGGTTTTAGACCTGCCCCTCTATGCTGCCTCTGTTTCATTTGTTGTTCATGTTGCAGACCCAGACGCTGTAACTATAGATCCCATGCTCCATCCAGAGTTGGGCCACGAAATCCTCAGGTCTCGCTGAATGTCTGAGGCAGTTCACAGACAACCTGCAGCAAAGCATCTGCAGCACGTCCACTAATTTGTCAATATAAAGAGTTAGTCAGAAGCCTCTCAGCTACATGCTAATGCCAATACTTTACTACAATACTCAAGGAGCTTCGGTGCGTTATTAACAGCACGATCAACTGACAGCAACAAACATAGTCCATCAGTGGACAGGCACAGACCAAGTTTCAAAGTTATGCATCAAAGCTGCTGGATACCCGTGTTCAACTTCGAGCACCACATGGGGCACACCGGGAAGTGAACAACAGCCCGACGCACACCATTTTATTGTTTCTGAGCTTCTCACTGACAGCACTCGACAGACAGAGAACTAAGAATCCAAGTCCAGGACAAGATACAGAGGGACAGAAATATTCACATTAAGATAGAAACAGACAATTCATGAACTGAGGACATACGTGGAAACATCGTGGGGTGGGAGAAGACAGGGGAGTGAGACGTACTGGAAATCATTCGACTTGGAAGGTTCAAACCACAGGAAAGAGACCATTGAATAAAGGCATTACCAAACCAGTTGAAATGGTTCGTTGCATCAAATTCTGGATCTGTTTCACCGAACCATCCCAGACACTGCAAATTGGGACAAGGTAACAGCCCAGCACAGAGAGTTGTGCAGAGTATGCTAGTGTGTTGCTCAGTAAACCAGACTACGTGCCCAGTATGGGAAGTACTGCAAAGCTTTGCCACTATAATGCTGCAACGCTTGCACTTGCTATCTGCCTGACAGAAGTAGGCTGTAGCATTCTGTAAGGTAAAGCAGGACAAGACTTATATGTAGGGTCATGTGAAGTGTTGCCACAGACAGACCTTAATAGAGATAATAGAACGCTTGCAGTGTGAAAACAGGCCATGTGGCCCATCGACGTTACACTGTCCTTCCAAAGAGTGTCCCACCAGACACACCCATACCCTATCCCTGTAATACTGCAATTCTCTAGTTAACCTGCACATCACTGAATAATGCAGTGTAATTGCTCAAGGACCGTCCACTTAAACTGCGGATGTTTAGAGTGTGGGAGGAAAACGGATCACCTGGAGAAACACACGCAGACACGGGGACAATGTGAAAACCCCACACAGGCTGCCAGCCGAGGGTAGAATCAAAGCCTGTCCGAGGAACAGTTCTAACCACTGTGCCACTAGGCCAACACAATGATCAATGGAGAGTGACTGCATTCACCCACTTTCCTCTGGATCTGTCACATCTGTTCCGATGTTTCTGAATTCCATTCTGATTCCTCAAACATGACCTTCTTTTCCTTCACCCGAGGAATCACACACCCTTACCCCAGCCAAACTCTGATAGATCTGGCCTCCGGCTGTCACCGCTCGATCTCCTGCAATTTTGCCGTCACCCCTTTCCCTTCTTACTTGACCACGTCATCTATTAATATCGTACGAACAATACTTGCAAATCTAATATAAAACAAATAACTGAAGATGCTGAAGATGGGAAACAAAAAATTTTCTTATGAAGGTTTCCCAGATTTGAAATATTATCTCTACTTTTTTTTCTACAGCTGTCAGCAGAATAACTTAGTTTCATCAGCAATGTCTGGAATAGCTGATTTCTGTTTGAAGTATGCACAAAATTTGCTCCACAGTTTTACCGCCGTGTAATCGGAGCACTGGGGGCTGTGTTGAGATAATTGATACAGTCAGTGAGATGTTTCCTGAAGCCTTTCTTGATTTCATGATAATCCAGCTGCTTCTTATTAATTCTCATCAAGTGTAATGGTGACAATCTCCGTGAGTCGCCCCTTACACTGATGGAGGGAGAAGGACAATGATATCCCTAAAATGCTGCGTATCCCTGTCGATGGTTGAGACTGCTCTAACCCAGGAGAAAATTCATAGCAGGCAGGCATAGTCTGGTGCCATGGCCCCCATCACTGGTCCTGGGGAAAGGGCAAGCCCTGCTTGTGACCCTCACCTCCCAGGAGGAGATCTATGCCTATGCACTCAATCTGGGTTTAGGGAGGGGTGTAATGTTCCCCTGCCTGCCACTTAAAGGCTAAATATCAGAGGCTCTGCACGGCAGCTCCACATGGACTGTGCGTGTCCGAGTGCGCTATGGGCTTTCAAAGATGGCACTAATTCCTGGGATGCTGGGTAATTCCAGACTTTTTGCTGAGAGGGGAGGTGCTCTGGGAATGTTGTTTCCTACGAACTAAGGGAATCCCAATTTGACTTGTATTGTGTGGGCTCGAAAACCAATTAATGTGAGGAGTTTGTGAGATCATTTCCGCCTCCCAGTGCGAATTTCTACCCAAACATAAATTAACGTTTTACACCAAAACAATAAGATTAGCTCAAAGCAAAAGAACATAAGAAATAAGGCCAGGATTAGACTATCTGACCCCAGCGAACCTGCTGCGCCATTCAATCGAATCATGCCTGATGTTTTCATGGACCCAGTTCCACTTCCATGCTTCATTTCCTGCAATGTTGAAATACCTCGATGTTTTTCCAGTAAAAACATGCAACCACGGGGCCTCGATTGCTTCACTGGGAATTTTATTCCACAGATTCACAATCCTTTGGATTAGTCAATGCTAAATCTGCTCTTCCTTATTTTCAGGCAGTGTCCCGAAATCGTGTTTCACCAGTCCGTGGGGAAAAGAAACCCTCTGTGTTGTTATCATATTTGTTCCCTTGACGTTTTTCGATAAGATTCCCCCTCATGTTTCTAAATTCTGATGAGTATATACCAGTATACTCAATGTGTACTCATCAGGCAACCCTCCCAACTCCAAAATCCATCCAGTCAATCTCATCTACACTCTCCACTCCATCCAGTGCCAGTGCATCATTTCTCAAGTAAGGAGACCAAAACTGTACACAGTACTCCACGCGTGGCCTCACCAACATCATAAGCAATTATGACAAATATTCCCTGATTTTATCCGGCATTCTTCTGGCAATGAAGGACATTATTCCATTTATACTCTTTATTACCTTGTAAACATGCAAACCAACTTTTTGTGAGTTATACACGAGGCTCCTCTGCACAACAGTATGCTCCAGTTGTTAACCCTTTAAATGACATTACATTTTGCTATTATTCCAAGCAAAATGTAGAACCACACATTGACAAACATCATATTCCATCTGCCAGACACTTGTCAACTAAGTTAACCTATCTATATCCCTCTGCAGACTTACATTATCCTTTGCAAACTTCGTTGTGCAACTCATCTTAATGTCGTCTGTGAACTTTGACACAGTGCACTTGTTTCTGAACACTGAATCATCTGTGTAACACGTTGAAACAATTGATTTCAGATCTTCTTTTTCGATCGTAGAGATCGCCTCCTTTACCCCCACCTCCTTCACAGTTTGGTCGAACACTTTCAGGTGTACATGTTCTCCAAATTCAGTTCCCAATATCAGTCATCCTGTCACCATTTCTTTCTAATGCCATTAATTCACATTCATTTCCCTAATGTACACAATAATTTCCTCATTTTCGTTCGATAATACAACACGCATTTAGACAGACTGCCTTTCATTCAGCCCTTTACCCGATTCTTCCCTGATACATTATCACCTTTGTTCCTCACACTGACCCAGTCGGGAAACGCTCTGGCATCACCATACTCTTAGAATCAGACCTGATACTTGACGTTTTATGAAGCCCCATCACCATCTCTGGGTATATCCTACCTCAACGGTAGGACAGACCGACCAGTCTTGGGGACACCCTGGTATACTGTCAGGAAGTGAGTTACGCTGGAATTCCCCAGCATTGATTGTGGAACCTGAGAAAATCGTGATAACAGCTAAGATATTATCAGGCCAATGCACATCTACTGCGCTCCAAACTACCCCTGTGTGATAACTCAGTTCCCCTCGATGTTGACAAAAAAATCGGAGGAAGTATTGAAGATGTCAGCAGCTGTCATGGTGCATATCGGCAACCATGATATACGTAATAAAAACGGTATGTGTTCATACAAGCAGAATTTAGGGAGTTATGAGCCATATGAAAATGTTGAACTTTAGAGGTAGTAATATCAGGATGGCTACCAGTGCCACATGCTCGTCATAGTATGAATGATAGAATAGGCAGGATTAATGCGTGACTTTATAGATCGTGCAGGAGGAAGAGGATCGCATTTTTGCGACGCTGGGACTGGGTTTAGGAGAAGAGGGACGATGACAAATTGGACGGTCATCATCTGGGCCGGACTGGACCCAACGTCCTGAGGGGTGCTTTTGTAAACACTGTTGGGGAGGACATAAACTAATGTTGCCGGGGGTGTTGGAACCAAACGGACAGTTTAGTGGACAGTAAGAGGTCGTAACTAAAACCCGTCAGAAACGAGATAATGAAGTCAGCGTGACTAACGTAAGACGAGGCAGGAAGCGGACTATGAACACAAAGCAACAGGTGGTTTCAGGTATTTTGCTTTAATCTGTGACGTGTAGTAGGTTTGGCAGATGAACGTAATGCTTGGATGGGTATTTGGGAGCATGATGTTATGGTTATTGCTGAGAACTGTTTGAGTCTAAGGCAAGATTGGTAACTAAATGCCCCACGATATAGATGCTTCAGGCAGATAGCGAATGAGGTAAAAAGAGTGGAGGAGTTGCAGTACTAATCAGAGGGAATATTACAGCTGTGCTGCAGGATGTCATTATGGAGACTCGAGTATGGAGGCAATATGGGCAGAGTTCAGAAATAGGAATGGTGCGGTAGCAATGTTGGGCGTGATTTACAGGCCTCTCAACAGTGAGCGTGAGATCAAAGTAGAAATATGTAAACAGAATATGGAAAAATATAGGAGAAAAAAAATATAGCAACACTACGAAGGTCAGTGCCTCCAAATCAACATGTTGGAATATAACCTGATGTCGTGTGATTGTATAACTTTGTTCACCCCAGTCCAACAACGGCTCCTCCAAATCACGTTTTGATGGAGTAGAATTTGTAATGAGCAAAGAGAAGTGTTTTCAAGGGCAGTGTGTTCATATCCAAGTCGGGAAGTGTCTATGTGGACCTGGTGTTTGGGAATAAGACTGATCTGGTGGTTAAAGTTTCGGTAAGGGATTACTTAGTCAGTGGTGATCACATTGTTGTAAGTTAGAAAACAGCCATGGACAAAGACGAGTGTAGTCGGATAGGAAGAGTTCTTAACTGGTGCAAGGCCAACTGTAGCAAGCTTCGGCTGCTGGGGAATGTGGATTGGGAGCAACTGTTTGAGGATAAATTCAGATTTGATATTAGGGAGGTTTTTAAAGAGAGGTCGATTAAAGTCCATGAGAAATATATTCCTGTGAAAATGAAGAATGGAAATGCCAAGATTATGAAACCATGGAGGACAGGTTGAATTGAGAGAGGGGCTAAGAAGATAAAAGCAACATCTGTAAAGTCTAGGTGACTGAAAGCAAATGAAGCTTTGAAAGAATATCAGGAAATTAGGACCAATTTGAAACGAGGGATTAAGATGGCTGAAAGGGATGATGATATAACTTCAGCAAGCAGTGTTAAGAAAAATTCCAAAAGCTTTTATGCATACATGGGATTGAGATGGTACCAAGGGAAAGGGTAGAACCACTCATGATGAAAGTAGGAAAGTTATGCGTGGAATTAGAGAAAATAGCTGAGATTCTGAATGAGTACTGTGAGTCGGTACTGACAGAAGAGAGGGACTTAACAAATGTTGAGTTTAAGGATGGATGTTTGATTAGTTTAGGTCAAGTCAGCACAAGGATGGAAGAAGTGTTGGGTACTTTAAAAGTCACTCAGGTGACATGTCCCCAGGTCCTGATGGAATCTATCCCAATTAGTGAGGGAAGCGAGAGTCGAAATTGTTGCAGCGATGCTAGATGTCTTTGCAGCATCCTTGAACACGGATTAGCAAGTTTTCAGATGACACTAAGATTGGTGCCATAGCAGATAGTGAATGGAACTGTCTGAGAATACAGCAGAATACAGATACATGTGGAGTGTTGGGCAGAGAAATGGCAAATAGAGTTCAATCCGAGCAAATGTGAGGTGATGCAGTTTTGAAGACCCAATTCTGGAGTGTCCTACATGAAAACGAGAAAAGCCCTGGGGGAAATTGAAGCACCGCGACGTCTGGGTGTACAGGTCTCATGCTCCCTGAAGGTGGCAACGTAGTTCAATAGGGTGGTTGAGAAGGCATACAGCAAGCTTTCCATCATTGAAGGGTGTTTTGTGAGATGGCAAGTCATGTTGCAGTTGTATAGGATTACAGTTTGGCCCCGTTTGGAATACTGCGTGCTGTTCTGGTCGCCACATTAGCAAAAGAATTTGTGTATTTTGAAGAGTGTTTAGAGAAAGTTCAACAGGATGTTGCCCGGTATGGAGGGTGCAAGCTCTGAAGGGAGATTGACGATATCAACTACTTTTCCTTCGAAAGACATAGATTGAGGGGAACCAGAATGAGATCGAGAAAATCATGAGAGGTGTAGACAGGTTGGAAAGTCAGATGCTTTTTTTCCCAGAGTGTGGACTCCATTACTCGGAGTCAAAAATTCCATTTGAGAGGGGAAAAGTTTTTGGGAGGTATGAGTGGAAAGTTCTTCATGCGGGGGGTCACGTTGCCTGGAATGCATTGCCACTGGGGGTGACAGAGGCGCATACAATTGCGCTATTTTAGATCTATCAAGACAGATACATGAATCGGCAGGGAGCAGACGGATGCATATCGCTGGAAAATAGACGACAGGTTTAGTTCGAGGGTCTGAATCGGCGCAGAATTGGATGGCCCGAGGGCTTGTTCCTATGCTGTGACTTCTTTTTAGCTTTTATTCATTGCTACAATGACACAGGTCGTACTTTTCGTGTGGAACTTCAATGGCATTCACCAACAGTGTCCCCACAAGCTCACCACTGACTGAACAGGACGAGACTTCTAATACACAGCAGCTGGATTGTGGGAAGTGATGGACGAACCAACAAGAGGGAGACATTCTCACCAAACTACTTTTCAGAGATGTAGGAGCAGCCAGCACTCAGTCCTGGCAGAGGAAAAGGCTCAGCCTTACTTTGAAGATACAACCTACTGTGTCATGTGGCAACTCCTCCTCTGTAGAACTGACAAATCGAAACTGATCATCCATGAGTCACTGTGGGCTATCAGCAACTACAGCATCAATGACTTGCCTCCATGATAAAGAAGAAGTGGATTGTTCACTGATGGTTTAAAAATATTCAGCACCATTCAAAACCTGCACCTATCCTGAAGCAGACGATTCAGCCCATCAAGAGTTTTAAGATGGAAAAGAATGAGCCTATTCAGGCATTCAGAGCTGATACTCAGCAACTGGAGCAGATCTTTTCACGTCTCATGTCTGTTACACAGCAAATGGAAAGGAATATTCAGCCTTTCAATACTGCTACACAGGAATACAGGGAGGACTGGTTACTGAGCCAGAAGCAGGATAAATTCGGGATAAATTAGTCTTCATCAGATTAACACACATTCATTGTGAAACAGTGGCCAGCCCTGAGAACTCAATTATTTGCAAACTATTTCAATCGTTTTCGTAAATGTAACGAAACAGTAGCTAAATGTGTGGATGAAACTAAAATACACTGGAAACCAAGTTATCAAGAGGAGGTAGAGAATCTCTCACTGGATACGCAATGGACAATAATTGTTCAATAGCATATAATATAGATAAGTTTGAATCCGTGATTTTTTTTCTGGCAGAATAAAAGGTTGAATATTCCATAAATGGAGACAGTTTACTGGACTTCTTGACAGTGTGTACTGGAGGGTTCACCCAGGTCTGTTCAGACATGGGAAGAGTTGCTCCATCTCCTTGATGATCTGCTCCATGCCGTTCACCGTGGCGCCATTGCAGTCGGTATGCATGGGATATTTTCATGTCGTCGGTTGACGGTGGTGAGTGATGCGCGGGAGGGTGATTTGAGCCATGTATCAAAGGGTCTGCCTTTATGTGAGAGTTCATCCTTTCTTTCTACGTGAAGTCCCGAAGACAATGAGAATGGTTGGCTGCTTCCAAATGAAGAGGATGTGGCTGCTGCCAAGACAGTGTATATACACCAACATGATGTACTGTGCATGGGACACTTTAACATTAGTAGAGTGAGATACGGAGAGTCCAACCACAAGAATGGAAATGTAAAAGAAATACATTGCCAGATCATCTGGAATAGTTACTTATATCAGGTTTTCAATCTCACTTACAGAACTAGCCCATGTACCAGAAATGCAGAGGAGATATCTATTCAGCATTGAACACTGTGTTGAGCAAGCTCTCCTTGATCCACACCATCAGTCTACTCAGAGTGCAACAATGTGCAGACCAGGGCCGTGCATTGATCTATAAACACGGACTAGATATCTGTCCAGCAAAGAGAGGTATGCAAACCACATCCATGCATTGACCTATAAAACCGGGTGAGCTATATGTCCTGCACAGGCAGCTATGCAGACCACAGGAATACATTGGTCCATAAATTCTAACTCGATATCTGTTCAGCACGGGGTGCTGTTTAGACCACGACACTGCATTCATCTATAAATCCAGACGAGATATAGAGTCATAGAGATGTACGGCATGGAAACAGACCCTTCAGTCCAACCCGTCCATGCCGAATAGATATCTAAAACCTCATCTATTCCCACCTGCCATCACCCCACCCATATCCCTCAAAATAATTACTTTTAAATGTTACAATTATACCAGCCTTCCAGTACCAGGAGCTATGCAGACCATAGCAGTGCACTGACCTGGATTAGATATTTGTCCAGCACAGGCAAATATGCAGACCAAAGCAGTACAGTTGTATTCAGGCCACTCTGAATGAAGCATTTTAGAAGAGTTTGAGAATTTTATTACATTTTATTGATATAATTTACCAAATTATAGTGAGATTCGATTTAAATTTCCGGAAACAGCCAGTAGTAGTTTACGGGGCAGCAATTGGTGTGTGGGAGTCATACAGACATGGTACTTTGGACGAAACTGATGTATTTCGATGAATATGTCCATTCACGGAGTACCATTTCCCTGCACGTAGACCATATCCTCCGTAACATTGCCTATCCATGTACTTGTCCAAATGCCTTTGCAATGTTGTTAACAGACCCGTCTCAACCACTTCTGCTCGTTACTCATTCCGGATGCATACAACCCTCTGTAGAAAAACGTTGTCCCTCAGGTTCCCTTTTCCCCATTCCCCTCGAACTTTACACTGATGCTTTCTCATCCTCACTTTCCCAATCCTGTGGAAAATGTTTGTGTTTATTCAACATATACATGCCTCTTATGATCTTATACTCATCTATAAAATACACCTCTATAAGAGACACCGCAGTCTCCTTTACTGTAAAGAAACAAATTCCTACCTTGTCCGAACTCTCCCTGTATCTCAGACTGTTGACTTAAGGCAATATCCTTGTAAATTTCTTCTTCACCTTTTCCAGTTGAATATCATCCTTCCCTTCGCAGTTCGGAAATAAGAGGGCAGGTGAACGCGCTGTTGCAGTGAAAGCACTTTGAGACGAGTGACCATAATTTTATTAGCTTGAAAATAGTAATAGAAAAGGACAGTGCGGTCCTAAAGTTAATATTATAAATTGGGACAAGGACCATTTAGATAGTATTAGACATGAACTTTCAAAAATGATTCAGGGAAACTGTTCACAGGTAGAGGTACATCTGGCAAGTGAGACTCTTTCAGAAGCGATAAAATAAGAGTTCAGTGACAACATGTTCCAGTCACTGTCAAGGGCAATGTCAGCAGAAGTAGGGAACAAAACATGATAGAGACTCTAGTCAAGGACATAAGAAGTATGCATATGTCGGGTCTCGGAAGCGGGAGTCAATGAAACCGTTAAGAAGCATGGAGGACGTATACTTACGGGAGAAATCGGGAGAGGAAAAGGGGCATGAGATAGTTTTGGAAAATAGTGTTTGCAGAATCAGATAAGATTCCATAAGCATATGAATGGCGAAAGAAAAAAACAGGGAGAGAATAGAGCCCCTTAAAAATTGAACAGCCATTTATGGCATAGATGTACAGCATGGAAACGGACCCCACGACTAACTCGTCCATGCCGACCAGATATCTGAACCCAATCTATTCCCTCTGCCAGCACCTGGCCCATATCCCTCTCAATCCTTACTATTCATATACCAATCCAGATGCCTTTTAAATGTTGCAATTGCACCAGCCTCCATAACTTCCTCTGGCAGCTCATTCCATACACGTTCCACCTTCTGAGTGAAAAGGTTATCTCTCAGGTCTCTTTTATATCTTTCCCCTCTCACGCCATACCTCTGCCGTCTATTTGCGATGATTCACAGGAGAATGATTAGGTTAATTAGATTTATTGTTCTATGTACTCACATGAGGAAAGTAAAAATGTTACAAGTCACCACATGTGACGCAATCTTACAGACAATGATAACAGCTCCCCACCCTTCCTCACCCTCCCCCATTCAAACTACCCAGGGACAGGATCCTGATGCAAACCAGAAAAGTAACTAAAACAACATTACAATGGAAAACATTACATCGATTCACGTAAAAAGCAGAAACATAGTTGACAGTTCAACAAAACAGCCCAAAAGTCCCTGGCCAAGCTGAGTTTACATTCCTCACAAGGAGTCGACCTTCCCCACTCCTCTGCCTTACATTCTGCTCCTGCTCGATGTGTGATGTCTTATCCAAACATATCACATGAATATTTACTGTGGGAAGACATTCAAGCGAGTGAAATTGGGTAAAGGAATCCATGTAGTGATGTTTTGAAAGGAGGCCACGTTAGAGAACTTGAAGTGCTGGAGGTCTTGAAATGCATAAATACCCAACATCTGTTTGTGTATGCCAGGTCATTGTGGAAAACAGGGGGAGAAATTGCAGTGCCACTGGCTAAGATATTTGCATTATTCCTCAGAGATCTGAGAAAGGGTCACTGGACCCGACACATTAATATTCTCCGTACAATATTTTAAATGATGTAATGGAGACTGGAGCTTTGAGATTTAAGGATAGAATGGATAGTGCGGGATTATTTTCCCCTTTTGCATGGGTGGTGATGAGGTGCCCTTGCAGGGTTTATGAGAGCATGGGATACATGGATAGGGTGTATGCCTAACGTCTTTACTGCACGGTGCACGTGTCCAAACCAGGCAGGATAAGGTGAGAGGCGAGAGATTTAAAAGGGAAATAAGATGCAACTGTTTCTCAGACAGTGTGGTGTGCATATGTAAAGAGCTGTAGGTGGAAGTGGCACAGGCGAAGACAATTAAAACATGTAAAACACAACTGAATGGGGACAGAAATCGAAAGTTTCAACTAGGTATGTGCCAAATGCAGGCAAATCGGATGAATTCAGTTTAGGAAACGTGGTGAGCATCGACAAGTTGGATTGAAGCGTCCTTTTGCTTTTTGAATGTTTCTAAGTGTCTTTGACTGTATGAGGTCTCTTTCATCACCAATTCTTCAAAGCCCTCAATGCATTTCCAGGTTAACAATTCCCTTTAAATACTTTCGATCATCTCTGAACTTTCTTAGAGTATTCCAGGCATTGATTTGGTGCTGCGGACCACAGCAGAAGCTGCAGAATTGTATTCAACGACAATCTGTAACTTTTCGGCTGGGATAATTCTTCAGTCTACCATGACCATCAAGCCGATCTATGGTAGGTGAATATTCAAGGGTCAGAACCATGTGTACCTACACCTGATGGCAATCCGTGAAAGCCTCCGCACTTGACCGCTTACATTCGAAACAGCAGGACGACAATACGATGGAGAGGCCGAAATAATCCCAACACCAACAGACGAAGAGCCCTTTTGCGTCCCGTCGTAAATTTTCATGGAACCAACCACTGAAGGAGACGTCTTCACAAAGATATCATTGTTAAATAATGGAACAGCACTTTCTATCAGTGTAAAAGACAAGCATGTAGTATCTGCAATATCTTCAGACAGAAGTGTTGACTCGATGATCCAACTCACACTCACCACAGAATCTCCGATACCGGTCTTCAAACAATTTGACTCGCTGACCGTGACATGAAGAAACAGCTGAACACTTTAGATACGACGAAGGCAATGGGCCCTGACGCCATTCCTGCAATAGGAGTGAGGACTTGTGCTGCACAGCAAGCCGTGTCCCTGGGGATGCTGTTTCATTCCAGCACAAACTCTGACATCGCCTTGGTAATATGGAAAATTACTCAACTATGTCCAGTCACCAAAGAGGGGAATAATCACAGTCTGACCGATTAGCACCCCTCGATCTCATCACAACAGTCAAACTGCTGAAAGTTGTTTTTTCAGATGTGTGAAACAGCACAGAAATAACCCGCTCAGTGTGGTCGGCGGTAGGTACCACGTGGAGATGGGGCTGTTGTGGAAATGTCACTGGAATATTAGTCCACACCAGGCTAATGGTCAGGCAACTGGTGGAAGTTAAGAACAATTTTAAAAATCAAGATCTAAAAGCTGGTGTCAGAAATAGTCACCCTAAAGCCAATGTCGTTTGTAAACACTAATCTGCTTCCCCATGTACTTTCAGGAAGCAGTTTTCCTGGTCTGGCTGAAATGTGACTCCCGACACATAGACCGTTCAATGGTCTCTGAACGGGAAAAGCAAGAGTCTCAACTGTAGCAAAGTGCTACAAGGCCTTAACGGATTAACTCGCTCAGAACACCAGTCAACAGCCTCGGTATCGGAAAAGCGAATGGGAAATACAGTCCAGTTGACCCTGCAGAGTCCTCATTCCTAACATTCGAGAGCTTGTTGCAACTTTTATAGAACGATCACATACACTGCACAGACACTCCAAGAAAGGAGAAGGTCATTCAACAAATTAAGCTTTCCCAATTCTAGTACATGACTGAGCATCTTCCCAATGTATTTTTCCCACATAAGACATTTATTGCTTATTGTGATTCTGTTTGGAAAAATGTGAAGTAGGAACTGCAAGTTTCTCTTCAGTCCAAAGAGATTTCTACCCCGTAGGTGGATAATTCTCTATCACCACGAAATAATCCTTCTCCCTCCGTATCCCTTTAGTGTCTGTACGTCATAACTGATATCAATTGCCTTGGCTTCCACAGCTTTATGTGGGAGAAAATTCACAATTTTTCCCTTCTCTGAGTGTAGGTATTTGTTGTCATTTCAGTGTAGAATGGCCTGCCTGTACCTAACATGTCCCAGTCAGGGGAATTATCGTCCCTGATTCCAATCTGACATGTCCTGCAGTGATTTAGATATTTCACTGATTTCTCCACTCATTTTCCTACACTCATGGAATACAGGCCCAGACGACTCGAACTCTGCTTACACAAAGAGCCTGTCATCATAGAGACCAGTCTGGTCTTCCTTCCTTGCAATCACTCAACGTCAGATTTGTTCTTCGGTGGGGAAGGAGACCAAGACTGCACATAATACTGAACTACGTTCGAGACAAGGTCGCACGAAGGCCCTGTACCGCTGCAGCTAGGCACGCCAACACCTGTCCTCAAGTGCCCATGAATTAAAGTTTCACTCAACATTTATTTTTTAACTGCTTCCTTTTCTTGCAATATTGTTTTCAGCGATTGGTGTGCAGGAAGACTCAGATCCTTTGCAATGTTACATCTACACACTTGCTTGGTCTATGTACACTAGTCCAAATATGTACAGGTCAGGTGAATTGGCCATACTAAACTGTCCATCGTGTTAAATGCGCTAGCCAATGGGAAACGGGTCTGGATGGATTGCTGTTCCGACGGTCGGTGTGGACTTGTTGGTCTGAAGGGCAGGTTTCCACACTGTAGGGTATCTAATCTAATCAGTGTGCCAATGCCATTCCCAGTATCGACCTCTGACTTTAGAACTCCCTGCCCTGCATGGACCGCAGATGCCTGCACAGAAGGAAACAACAAAACGCATAATTCTCTTTATACAGTAACGTCTTTCAATCAACCACTTTCAAAATGGTAGGCTGAAAGCTACTGTTCTCACCAATGGGTTCAACATCACATCTACCCACAGTATTCTCCTTCTCCCACGTAGTTCCGCATTCACTCCATTTGCCTCCATCACCTTGGAGAGATTTATTTTTATATCCAGCTCACACACTCACAATCCAACGTCCTTTCGTGCCGTCAGCAAACTGGGTTATATGGCATTTGATTCAATCAACAGAATGCTGAATGTCTATAGTGAGCAACTGGTGACCAAGCGATGGTGATATTCCCTGACATCTTCTGCCCTTTTCCTCCTGGATAGACGTGGTCATGGCTTTGCAAGATACTGTCTGTGGATCTTTGATGAATCATTTCACTGCAGCTTGGAGATAGTAAAAACTGATGCTGATGAGAGTTGCTGGTGGAGAATAATGGATGAACTGATAGTCAAACCGGGTGCTTTATCCTGGATGGTGCAATGCATCTTGTTTGGGCTGCAATAATCCAGGCAAGTGAGGGGTATTGCAACACATTCCATTCAAAGTTTAAATACGTGATTTAAAATCAACTATAATTTACTGCTGATCTGTCTACCCTTATCAGTTTGATAAAAAAAACCTCGTTCCTTCAGTTAGAGACATTTCATGAACTTTCGTCCTGTTACCATTTTGTTTATATCATTGAAATACCTACGGTGCCTTCCACTGTGAGGAATCATGTAAAGCACTGGTGCAAATTATCCGCCTGTTCTCTGCACTCAATTCCACGGTCACAGCATTCAGATGTTCTCAATATACTTTCTAAATTTGACTTCTGCCAAAAGTCGCATTCATATTGATTTTTTTTCTTATATATGTACAGAAAGCTTATGATGGGTTTGCAAATATTCCTTCCCAATTTACTTCCGTAATATTTTCTAACTTTTTTTCTCAGCTGTATAGAATCTTATAGTCATATAGCGCAGAAACTAATTCTGATCCAACTTGTCCATCTGGCTGAGCATTCCAAACTTTTCATTCTCTACAGTGTGGAAACAGGCCCTTTGGCCCAGCAGGTCCACACCGCCCCTCCGAAGAGACACCCACCCAAACCCATTCCCCTACCTTATATTTACCCCTGACTAACACAGTGGGCAGTTTAGCATCGCCAATTCACCTGATCTGCATATCTTTGGATTGTGGAGGAAACCGAAGCACCCAGAGGAAACCCAAGGTGACACAGGGAGAATGTGCAAACTCCACAAGAACAGGTGGGAATCGTACCCAGGACCATGGTGCGGTCAGGCATAGTGGTAAA
Source organism: Hemiscyllium ocellatum (assembly GCF_020745735.1). Classification (NCBI taxonomy): domain Eukaryota; kingdom Metazoa; phylum Chordata; class Chondrichthyes; order Orectolobiformes; family Hemiscylliidae; genus Hemiscyllium; species Hemiscyllium ocellatum. The sequence goes on along the minus strand of NW_026869065.1, from coordinate 12,241 downwards.
CACAGAAACACCTTGCCACCCACTTAATTAGTCCCAATTTCACTTAATTTGTACTTGGTCCAAATGCCTGCATTTGTTCCAATTCACATGATTGTCCAAATTTATTTGAAATGTTGTTGCTGCACTTGCATCGATCACTCTTTCTCTGGCAACTCATTCAATACCGACATCAGCTTTTGCGTGAAAAAGCTGCCCCTTTGTCCCTTTGTCATCTTTCCCCTCGTAACGCAAGTCGCTTCCCTTTACGTCTGAACACCCTATCCATGTCTCTCATGATTTTATAAACTTCGAGAATTTTACCGCTCGACCTCCCACATTCCATCTGATAATAACTTCAAGAAAAAGCATTTAAAAGTAAGCACTGGAAATTTGAGACTATATTTAAAATGACAGGTAAACAGCACTCAGCCGAACACTTCATACTGTTGATTTTTATTGTCTTCATATTGCAATGCTAAGGCAGCATGAAACGTTTAATTGTACCAATATGAAGCCAAACACTTGAGTCCTTTTTCTAAAGGAGCTGATGATCTCTACAGTGAAAAACCATTTCCACTAGATCTATATAAGAAAGGGAATTCTTCTATTACACGGTCAGCCTGCACTTGCCTAAAGCAAAGTGAACGAACACTGAATATAATTTTTGAAACTTGCATGAAAGTATGATTTCTGTACAAAGCATGAAAGATGTATTCAATAAGGTTTGCTACAAGAAGTAAACTTTCAAGAAGGAAATGGGAATGCAACATGTAAAACAGCCCGAATGGAGAGGCTGAACCACACTGAGACCAGAGGCAAAATGGCAGCACAAAATCAGATTAATGTAAGTGCATGGAAGATAGACTTAATCAAGCAGCTCAAGGTGAACTGCGTGACAATCAGGCCATGGAATGCTCTGTAATTTGAGAAGGAGAATAAGGAATCAGAGGTATTGTTATTAACATTGAGTAAAGGTTACTGCAAAGACAAGAGGGAGAGCGAGCCAGAGTCGGTTGGAAGTCAGAAGGAAACAACGTCGAGCAGCAATAACAGGGCTTTCTGGGGATAATTCGGGAAGCACAGCTGAAATTCATGCCTATCACGTGCTTCTGGTCCCAGAACTAAACCTCCTAAATCTGTCCTGACAGTAATACTCGCCGGTTTGTGATTGAATACTCTCCATGAAAGACTTTGCCAACCATGATGCATCATCTTCTTATCGAGTCTTTCTGTTTGATCAGAAACAATAATTACATTTTGTCTATGTCTCTCTGTAACCTACAACATTCTGCGCCACTATCCACAACTCCACCGACCTTAGTGGCCTCTGCAAATTTATTAACCCACACTTCTACGTCCTATTTATTAAAATGATGAACAGTAGTGGATCCAACATCGACTCTAGCGGTCCATCACTAAGAACTGGACTCCAGGATGAACATGCCCACCAACCATGACCCTCTGTCTTCTTTCAGCAAGCCATTTACTGATCCAAACTGCTATATCTCCCACAGTCCCATTGATCCGCATTTTATACAACAGCCTACCGTGGGGAAACTTATCGGACACCTTGATGAAATCCATATACACCACATCAACCGGTTTACTCTCATCTACCTGTTTGGTAACCTTCTCAAAGAACTCAATAAGTTTTGTGAGACATGACCTACCCTTCACAAAACAGTGCTGACTATCCCTAATCAAATTATTCTTTTCCAGACGATTATATATCCTATCTGTTCTTAGATTTCCAACACTTTACCAACAACTGAAGTAAGGCTCACTGGTCTATAATTACCAGGGTTGTCTCTCCTCCTCTTCTTGAATAGTGGGGGGGGGGGCACGTTTGCTCTCCTCCAGTCTTCTGTCACTATTCCTCTCGAAAATGACGATTTACGCATCAATGTCAAAGATTCGAGAATCTCCTCCCGGGCTTCCCCGAGGATCCTAGAATAAATCCTATCCAGCGCAGGGGACTTACCTATTTTCACACTCTATAGGATTTCTGATAAATCTTCCTTATGAACCTCAATCCCACCTAGTCTGGTAGCTTGGAGTAAGGCCAATTTTGAAAGTGTCAGTCAAGCCCTTTAAAAGGCTGATTGGGAGACCGTATTGACTGGTAAAGGGATGGTTGGAAAATGGAAGGCATTCAAAAATTGTATTTTGCGTTTCCATCGGCAAGGTGCTCCTATCAGAGATGGACAAGGCTGGCAACTGCAGAGAGTGCTGGATGGCCAGTGATGTTGATGGTCTGTTCAAGGAAAGGAAAGAAGAATGCGTCAGGTAAACAGAGTTGGGACCGAGTGAATCCCCAGTGGAGTACAAGGGCAGTACGTGGAAAGTCAACAGGGCTTTCGGGGCAGAAAATGTTGGACATGAGATGGCTTTGTAAGTAGGGTTAACAAGATATTGAAGAAATTCGGCAAACACGTAAAAAAGATTAACTGGAGAGAGAATAGGGTCCATTAAGGATCAGTCAGACTGTCTATAGGTGGAACCACAGGAGATGGGTGAGATACTAAATGAGTATTCCCCTCAAATTTTACTGTGTAGTAGACGACAAGAGCGAGAGAACTTGGAGAAATACTTCGTGACATCTTAAAAAGTGGTTCTCTTTCAAGAAGTGTTGGACGTTTTAAAGCACATAAAGATGAACAAAATACTCGGACCTGATCGGTTGACTCCCAGAATTTCGTGGGAAGCTTGGGAATTGATCTTTAAGTCTTTTGCTGATATATATGTCACGTCGATTGCCAGAGGCATGGTGCCAAAAGACTGAATGGCTGCTGTCATAGTCTAGATTAGAGTGGTGCTGATGAAGGTCTTTTGCCCGAAACATCGATTTTCCTGCTTCTCGGATGCTGCCTGACCTGCTGTACTTTTCTAGCACCACTCTAATCTCGACTCTGATCTCCAGCATCTGCAGTCCTCACGTTAACCTGGCTGCTAACATAGTGTCATTATTTAAGAAAGTAAGAAAAAACATGGAATTATAGACTGGTGAGCCTGAAATCAATGATGACAAAATTGTAGGAGAGGACTATGAGGGAAAGGCTATATATGTATCTGGAAGAGCCAGCAATGAAGACGGTTTGTCCATGGGAAATCGCGTTTCACTGATTGTTGATTTTTTTTTGAAGAAGTGATTAAGGTGAATTTTGATGGCAGGGCAGTCGATATTGTCTTCATGGATATCAGTAAGACATCGAATGGTTCTGCATGCTAGACTGGTTAGCAAGTTTAGACTGCTTGAAATCCAGGATGAGCGAGATATTTAGATACAAAATTTCATGAAGGTAGGAGACAGCACGTGCAGGTTTGTTCATTGAAATTGGAGACCAATGTCCAATGGCGTGCCACAAGGATCAATAGTTCATACATTGCCATTTATTAATCGACTGGGACTATTTTAAAGTGTCGAGTCCTTGGGGTTACCTCTTCGAGTTTTATGACATCATAAGCGGCATGGATAAGGAAAGTTGTCAACATTTCTTTCCCAGTATGGGGAGGTAAAAAAATTAGACAACAAAGGTTTGAGGAGAGGGGGTGGGGGGATGATTTAAAAGTGGGAAATGAGGTACAACTTGTTTACACATAGAACGCTGTACGCGTAGAATGAGCAACCATAAGAGGGTGTGGAAGCACGTAAAATTACACAATTTTATAAGGCATTTCGATGTGTCCATGCATAGAAAGCTTTCAGACATATATGGGCAAAGTGCTGACAAATGGGACGAGATTAATTTCTGATATCTAGTCGGCATGAAAAACCTGGACCGAAGAGTTTTTATTTTCTGTGTTGTACATCTCTGAGACACTGTTCTCTCCTGAGTCTGTAACAAATGAACAGGAAGAGATCATTCAGCTTCAGAAATTTGTCAATCAGCCTGCTTGCTGAATTACTAAGAGTAAATAGTACAAAATCTAAAATACAAAAGCACAACATTTAGATTTTGAGGATGTGTTACAGAAGCAGCAGAAAGGTTTTCAGTCAACGGAAGCTGTGAGGAATGTGAAGAGAACAATTAGTTCATGAATTCCACTCGAAAGGAGCAGCGGGATAGCACAAAGCTGCTGGAGCCCGTTACTAGGAGAAACAGGAGAGCAAACAGCTATTGGAGCATTTTACTCAAGAACAGGAGGACATCTATTTTCACAAACCTGGGGCAGAGGAACAGGAGGCAGTCATTCACCAGCCCAAGTCTAGGAGACAGGAGCAGGAGGCAGTCATTCAACGGCTCGAGACTGGGGCAAAGGAACAGAAGAGAGTCATTCAACTTCTCGACACGGAGACAAAGGAGAGCAGGCAATCATTCACCTGCTCGAGACTAGTACAAATGAACAAGAGACAGTCATTCAACTGCTCGATACTGGGACACCGGGCAGGAGGCTGACATTCATCTAAATGAGACTGGTACACGGGAACGGAAATCAGTCATTGAGTTGCACCAGACTAGGTTACAAGGACAGGATGCAGTCATTCAAATGTTTGAGCGTGGGACACCCGGAAATCTCGAAGTCAGTGAGGCCCCAGGATACGGTCACACAGGAAGTGAAATCCAGGCAGTAGTTTAATGATGAATGATTGGCCCTACAAGAGTATAGTGGAACAGACAGACCTTGCATATCAGGTGCATGGTTCTCTGAAAGTGGAGTCGCCGATACACAGGGCACTGAATAAGGCTTTTGGCACACTGGCCAACATCAGGGCATTTAGTATAGAAGTTGGGACGTTGTGTTACTGATGCACAGGACGTTGGTAAGGCCTCAGTTGGTCAGGAGAATCTTCGACTTATTGAGCCAAATCTAATAATAATTTATCTCAGTAACATTTTCACTCAGTTTGACAGAGGAATTGACTGCATGAAGCTGAGCTAGTTTCCTGCTGCTACCATTTTGAACTCACCTCATTAACTGTCTACCCCAACCAACGGTGTTCTAAAATTCAATGCCAGCTGCATCTCCACCATTCATGCTGGAGGTAGTCACCATTACCCAGATGGCCATGGACTTTCCGTGGTTCCAGGCACCGGTTTCATCTTGAGAAGACCAATGAGCACACGGTTGAGCTTTCTCAATTCAGAGCTGCACTGCATAGTTTACCACGAGAATGGTAGATAAGGAGCAATTACGCCACAGTTTGTCGACAGGGGTGTGGAGGGCTTGTGGATGAACTACTACAGAGGGAACAATTCGCTTACGGGGGTGGGGGGAGTCGGGGAAAACTACCTGACCTACCAGATCCATGGTCTGAGCTCACAACGCAGCTCAGTACAGTATCTGCGCTCTGAATATATGTCCAGCAATACACGACAAGTGTCAATAAATTTCTCCACTCTGTCAGGATAATTGCCATTATATTCGCTCTGCTCTCTCAAACTCACAGCATATCTGTCATCGCGCTTGACCCCTAACAAGACTCATGCTCACTGTTTCAGGCAGAACCACTCTCACTGCTGCAGGCAGGTCGTTCCCTCTCTCTGTTAGAGAATGTTGTGAAGAGAGCTGATGAAGGAATGCCCCAAATAATATTGCAAATAATTCCCAGTTTTAGGAAAGCAGCAGTGCCCCAGTGTTTAAACATAAGAGGGAGGAGTAGATTTGTATGTTTTTAACATCATTTGCAATTCAAATCCATCGTGAGTCCATACAGCCATTCAACCGTGGTTTTCCATTTAATTCGACAACGGCTGATCTGTATGTTTTCTCAGCTCCATGTTACGGGAACTTTCATTCGTTCAACCCCCTATGCTCCTGTCACTGACGAGACGACACTCAGGCACTTTTACCCAGGTTTTCATCGACGGTGTGTTCGGGAGGCATTTCCCAAGAGGAATGACTCTCCAATGTAGTCGATCAGGTTTATGCTTTCATGTAATAGTGAACATGCTTTACACAGATCAATCAAAAATCTAAACGTATTTTAAGATTTTCGATATCCAATCACAGTTAGTAATAGTCTCCCACTCAGTTGGCTTGACGGCTGGTTTGTGCAGTAGAGACAGGTCAACTTCACAGATTTAATTCCCCACACTGACTGAGGTTATCATTAAGAGGGCGCTTTCTCAAACTCATCCCTTCCCCGAAATGTGCTGATCGTTAATTTAAACGACCATTTGTGGTTTCTCTAATTACAGTCCTTTGGGAAACTCTATCAATGTTAACATTTTAATTTTTAAAATGTTTTTTATTGAGAAAGAGATTTATTAATGTTATAATAAACCAATAACAATACAACTCTAAAACTGTACAAATTGAGCAGCATTACACCAATGGGCATGTACATACAAATCAGCGAGGTAAATATAGTAATTGAATAGAAGAAAAACAAAAGTAAATAAAAGTAAAAAAAATAAATAATGGATCTCAGCATAACGACATGACAGCTCTCATTCTTCGAGGGCTTTACATAGTGTACATTCATACATTCGTAATTCTTCCTATCTATATATTAGATTCGTTAGACAAGACCGTCATGGCCATACAAAAACCCTTATTAGAGTGGAAGATAAGCCTGTATCTACTTGTAAGAAAGTCCAAAGTGATATGCTCCATGACCAGCTTACGCCAACCTTACAGATCAGAGGCGTTTTCAGACACCCAACTCAACATAATATTTTTTTTCTCTACCACAGAAAGTAATGATGCTATATTTTGTTCTCCACGTGCACATCTGCAGAACGTACGCTGGACTGGCACTGGAGAAGACAAACCGGGTCCTTCTCCAATTCGGCAAGGCTACAGGCAATCAAGAAGCGTGTCTGTAGTCATTCTGCATTTACAACATGTTGAATATAACCCCACTTTGAAGTTTGAGAAACACCCTTGGCCAGATAGACTCGTTGAAGCATCTTCAACTGCATGACAATGGATTCTATTACAAATTAAAATCCTTTTTGAATTTTCACAAATATCCTTTCAAGGTCTCCCAAGAGATCTGAAAACCAACTCTCTTTGACATCACAAATGCACACAGGCTCGTCTGACATCCAGTCTCCAAGTAATGATAAAGAGGATTGACTGACAGTGGGATCTAAGTTATACGCACGATCTTCTCTGTCATGGATCAGGATTCATTAATGGTGTTGTTCTTTTTTGAAGAAAATCCCACATGTGCAAAAAAGAAAGAGGTCTCCAAGACGCAGTCCATACTCGCGAGTTATTTGATAAAAATACATCATTGTGTCACTGGCGAATGGCTCCCCTTAATGTTCCAGGTACACCATTTCAGTACATCATTAGCAAGAGTACACTGTAAAAACAGTTGAAATCCAGAGAGGAAGAACTCCAACAACAAACCGCCGAGCATCAATGAAAAAAAAAATATAGAGCCAAAAACTAGACAGACTAAACTTATTACAATTAACATGCTCTCAAAACTTTCCAAAATTACTTGCATACAAATCCACAAAATGAAATGCATCTAGCCCCTGCGCACTGGGGGCACTCACATACCCCAAAACTTCATCTTCTACCTGGCTACCAATGTGCCATCCAGGGCAATTAATCACAAAAAGGGCTTAATCAGACCATAAGGGACATTTAGTCATCATAGCCACATTGATAATTACCACCAGCTTGTGCCACAGCCAGAGGAAGATAAAAACGTACACGGTCCACATTCCCGACGATGATATAACACTGGTTAATAACAGAAACATCCAGCAAACATTCTTTCAGAACGAAAAACATGATTATCTGTATTTTGAAATCATCCAGCACACTGTAAAGTGTCCACAAATGTTTGAATTCACTGGAGAGTCAAGTAAGTTCGAGAATCTATTGTAAGTCATATAGAGCTCTGCTCGGTACCTGAAGGAATACTGAATCCCAAGTTCGCTTATTTCTCTTGATAACATCGATAAACCTCCTTTTTGATTTACCGCCACAGAAAATTCCTGAAAGAACATAATCCTGAAGCTCTCGTGAAGTCAACCCGTTCGCAACTTCTACTGGATTTTGAAAGCTTCGGTATCTCTCTGTTTGTTTTCGGTAACTACGTAATCACATAAGGGCAAGGCGAAGGCGCTGATCTGAGCTTGCCTGCGGGCCATAGCCGGACTAGCTGCCTCAATCTTCATCCGATCCATTTCAGCATCTCAGAAAAGGAATCGTGACAGCCATTTCGCAAACAAAATCTCACTGGCTGACGGCCTTCCATTCAGTCGAGCAGACCGATGATGAGAAAATTATTCATGCTGCCCCTGTAGCCAAGGTCAAGTTATTCTGTGAAGTAACGGGCCTGTTTTTCAAGGGTTTTGGATCCACTCCTCAGAGGATCCAATTCTTCGTTTGCCTTCATCCATTCTGTTTCTAAGGCTTTCAGTTTGCTGCTCATGTTATTGGAGCATGGCTGAGAATTGGGTCTAGCCTACTGCTGAACATTTCTTCATTTACGGCTTCAATCATTTCACTCAACTTCGTGATATCCACAATCTTGGCCGGTAATGAATCGATCCATCGAAAGAGCAGAGGCGATTGCCGCTGCAGCTGCAGATACACCCGATGCTTTTCACGGGTGTCCCGGGCGTTGGGATTTCCTTCATCCTTTCCCGTATTTTGTCATTTCCACTGAACAAGGTTAAATCCGGAAAGATTATTTCGATCTTTCAGTCTTAAAATTTGAAGAGAATGGCTTAGGTGGAGTGGGTTTGAGCACCACTTAGCCTGTGCTTTGATGCAGAGTCCAGTCAAGCAGGCTTTTCAGATTGTGGTTGCCTTGGATCACACACACCCCCACCCCAAAAAAAACCTATTTATATTATCACTTCGTTTTGCACTACATTTCCCGATGATGTGCAGCCGTGTCATTTTGTGCCAATGTCAGCATATTCTCCCACACTGCACATTTATGTCTACTCTCCAATAATTCTTGATTTCTTTGTGATTAATGAATCTTGACTCAAAAATATTCAATCCCTCTGATCCAAGACTCTGGGGGGAAGACTGTTCGAAAGGACCGCAACACTCTGAGAAAACTAAAGTAAACCTACACTTTGGTGTGTGAAGTTATTCTTTATTGTGTGTCCTGGCCTGAGAAAGTATATAGTTACATTGAAAGCAGTTCAGAGATATTTAAATTCACGTATTCATGCGAAGAATTGTTTATATTATGGAGGCTTTAAAAGGTTATTCTTGTCATGAGAGGTAATCTTATTCAAACATACAAGACCTTGAGGAGAGTGGATCAGGTAGATATCCACGGGGTGTTTGTTTAATCAAAATCTATTGTCCTTCTTACAGAACCACGGAAGTTCGGAAGCGGGACAGTCCGCCCGATTGAGTTCACACGGACCCAACAAACAGCATCTCACCCAGAGCTGCTCCTCGAACCTGTACTTGTAACCCTACATTTTCCTTGAGTAACCCACCTTAAATACACATCCCTGGGAACTATGGGTAATTTTTCATGGCCAATTCACTCTAATATGCATGTCTTTTGACTGCAGAAGGAAACTGGACCATTTGAACAAAAACTCCACAGACATTGGTAGAATTTGCAAACTTCACACAGCGGGTTGCCCGATGTTAGAAATGAACCCAACTCCTTTGTGGTTTGAGGCAGCAATGCTGACCACAGATCCACAATGCTCCTCCGTTAGGTCCTAACATATATTTGTAGTTGACTATAAAAACCTGCCTGATTGTTCCTTTCAGTGAACCTGACCCAGTCTGAGTCCTTTTTCATTGACCATGTCATCAAACTGGTTACATTTAAAGTCTTTTGTGATCAGTGGAGGAGTTGAATTTGAAAATGAAACAGTGACACTCTCAGTCAGAACAGAACAGAGAAGAAATTCACAAATTGGGAATTTAGTCAGTTGGTCATTCTCCTTCCCAGAGAATTGTGTTGGTTGGGTCTTTAAATTCTATCGAAGCTGAGTTCATTTGTTTTTTGATAGACAGGTGATTGATGGGCAATGTACTATTGACGGAATAGTGCATCTGGGTGCACAAAGAGATTAGCCATGACGGTATTTACTGGTGGATTCTTACCAAAGGATAGAGTTTGGTGCCCCTCAATCCTATGTTGTCAGGTTCCATTTAGCCTTAAAAACCTGCTACACAGGATTTAGGTCGACGAGACGTCACCGATTAGATATTGCTTGGAAAATGCACTTAGAAAATCCAGGCTGATTCAGGATGTTACTCCCCACCACCGGCAATGCCTCTTCCAGGCCAACCCTCTCTCAAAACTCTGTTCCAGATTTGAGCCATGCTGCAAAACTATATTCGCTGTGAATACAGCCACCATGCCCCAACAAGTGTGAATTCAACCAAACCCTTTGCTGTGCCGGAATGTAACATTACACAATGTTAGAGGAAAATAACCAGTAACTTTCGAAAAACAGAAGATAGGACCATGATAAATAGGAACTGGAGAAGGCTATTCGGTCCCTCAAACTTTGCCCTGTCATTTAATAAGACTATCACTGATTGGCGCCCTGTCTCAACTCCACTTTCTTGTCCAATCGTCATATCCCTCCACAAGTCTCAGAGTTCGGGAATTCTATGCATTCACCACCTTCTGAGAGAAGACTTTACTTTGCATCTCGGTTCAAAATCGATGCCCTTATTCTGTATCTATGTCCCTGGGTTCGATGTTCTGCCTAGGAGTGGAAACACCTTCTCAAAATGTACTTTATACAGCCCCCCTTACTTCTTGTATTTTTAGCAAAATCTTGACTCATTCATTTAAAACACAATGGATATACGCCTCACCATTTTCGGGTTTCGCGACGATTCACCGCTTTCATTCCAGTCTAATGAAACAACCGTGGTACTTGCTGCATCAGCATGCAAACATTATGTTGCATACACAGAAAAACGCCAATCCCTTTGTTCTGCACATTTTATGAAAGCTCTTTCCTTTAAATAACAGTTTGACTTTTTGTTCTTAGTGTCATCCACAAACTTGGACACGTATTCAACTCAGTTCCCTTCTTCAGGCTATCAGTATAGATTCTAAATAGCTGATGCCATCGGACTGATATTTGTGGTAATCCAGGAGATACGTTTCTTCACTTTCTACGTGTTAAGCAATCGTCATACCATGCAAATATATTATCCGTCAATCTATGAGCTTTTGTCTTGTGTAAGATCCTGTATTTTGTTATGCCTTGTGGAAAATCTCTGGAAAGCCTCGGGTCTTACTCGTTCCCCTTCACCAAATGCGCTTGTCACATACTCAAAATACACCACAAACTACTATGCATGATTTTACAGGGCAAAGCATACCTTCGTTTTCACAAACAATGCTGATTCTACATGAAGGTTTTCGAAATACCCTGAAATTCTTTCTTAAGAAAAGATTCCAGCAAATACCCAGCAATAATTTCAGGTTCAGTGGTTCCTGCTTCCTGTCTCGTTTCTTTCTTGAAAACAGGGGCCACATTCGAGTTTTGCAGTTTCTCTGGAACACTCCTGCAATCCAGGAGACATATAGAATATTTCACACAGTTCCACCAGTCACTCTCTGAACACTTTTTTAAAAGCAACTATGAATTCTGATGGTCTGTCTACAATGATCGGTTTACTAAAAAAAAAATTCCTTTTGTTAAAGACAGTTCAAGAACATTCCTCCCATTATCATTCAGTTTATATCATTGAATTATTTACGGATCCTTCCCCTGTGAGGAATGATGTAATATTCTGGTGCAAATTACTTGCCTTTTCCTGCAGCCAGTTCCCGAGTCATACAATCAACCAAATGGTCAACATACTTTCTGCGTTTGTTATATGTCCAGAAGCTCATGTTATTTGTGTTAATGCTTGAATATTACGTTCTTCTTTTTGCTTCACTTTATTATTCATACAGTCACACTGCGCAGAAATAGACCTTTGACCCATTTGTCAATGCTGACCATGGTTTTGAAACTAAATTAAACCCATAGAGGCCCATATGCCTCGAAATGTTCCCATTCATGTGTTTGTCCAAATACCTTTTAAAATTGGTAGTTGTACTTGCATCTGCCACTTATTCTCTGACAACTCATTCCATACACACATCACCCTCTGCTTGAGAAAAGTTAGCCTTTTTTCATTTTATATCATTTCCCCTCACAAGTTAATATCCTATGCACTTTATGCTGAACTCCCTATCTCTGGAAAAACCTAGACTGTTCGCCCTATCCATGCCTTTGAAGTTTTATAAATTCTGGAAGGTTATCTTAACCTCATATACTCCTTCTGGTAATAACTTCAAGAGAAAGCATTTTTATTAAAAAAAATGCAAATTTTAAAGAGTATTTAAAATGAC